>NC_051129.1:7070050-7199131 GCF_014839805.1 Manduca sexta
TCTAATAACAGAATTCTGAATGTCTGTGCCTTTTCATCATACGGCGCGGCGTAACGACTAAAAATAATATGTATTGCAAAGAAATTATTACTGATTTGCAAAATATAGAAAATCTATGATAGCATATAATATGTGACTACCTCGGTGGTGTAATTGTATTACGGTATGACTGCAGAGCTGAGATCTTGAATTCGATCCCCGCGGGTAATGTGAAACTGGGTTTTTCTACTCGGTATTAGTCCGTAGTCTAGAATTTGTGCTCGATGTGACGATAGATTATCACATCACATTATCACCTATCACATAATAGACAGAATACTCATGCCGGAAAGTGGCTGCACTAGTTGCGCCTCTACCTACCCCTTTCGAGATAAATGACGTGAGTGTGTTTGAATGTGAGTGTATAGAATACCTATGCGAGATTTCGAAATTTGGAGAGATATAATGCGGTCATGGTTCAATCTCCTATAATCAGCTTAGAAACAGTTTATTTAGACTAGTTTGTTTACATTAGGTACATTTGTATTTATCAAACAGAATGATGTAAATTACAGAGTTGTCAACTTTATGTTAATTAGTAAAAATGGATCAGTGAGAAATTTTTAAACATAAGAAATCATTATGGATCAGTATGTACAGCTAAATGTTAAGTTGATAAAGTAACTAAGTACTAAGTAATCTATTTTTGTTCATAGTATTTTTAAAAAATTAGATATATATTTTATCATAAAGTCTAATTAGTCGCTCCATTCCATAATCAACAAGAGTGATATACAGTGACAGTCAACTTGATTGTATACTGTAATATGTGAATTGATCTCAATAGAAGTTTTATCCTTTTGTAATTTTTTATTGTCCTTCACTGAATATATAATATAGTATCTGTGGTATTATCATGAATGTTTCATATGAAGCCTGTATATTATTTGTAATAGTATCTACATTAAATCAAAGGAACATTTACGTAATAATAGCTCCGCAAATAGGATACAGGTAAGTGACAAGCACACAATTTGTTGAACTTATATTCTTGCTATACCGCTGTAGACAGTGACCTTTTTGAGTTATTAATCTAACACTGACTTATTTTTCAATCAAATACTCTTTATTTTTATTTGGGAAATAGAGTTCCGAACATCATGCCTGTTATGCTTATATAATATATATTATTTAATTTAGAATTTTATAGGGTATATAATTAATGGGCATTAAAGGTCATTAATTAAATACGCTATAAAATTCTTAACACTGACCAACAGGACTAAGATTAAACCTAAGCTTAATACTAGAAACATACTTTGCGAAGAAGCGACAATAAACAATGTAATGAGCACTGAAGAACGAATTCTTGCAAATTCTTTCTTTAGGGGGCTTAAATCCCATGGATATACAAAAATAAAAGTCACGTAATAATTACATTGATGAAAGCAGATAGTAGAGTTATATTTTTATACTTCGTCGTATAACGTCGACGTCTAAACGTAGCGAAGAAATGTGAAACTACACGTGACTACAACTTGTCTCTACAAAACGTGGCTGCAGCGCACTGGCTCTTAAACGGCAGGCCCATTATGTATTGACATATAAATTATTTTAAGATGAAATATTTTTGAGTGTTTCATATTTTATGGTAATTTTACTTTACCAAGTAAAGGCGTAAATGCTATTATTGTAAACTATTTACTATTGGTTGGGAAATTCATTATTCCAGTCGGTCTGTCGCTTTATTTAATGTTAGTATTGAATGTTGAAATGGAGTTTATTTTTGAATACGATACTCATAACAGTGTTTTGTTTTTAGTGAAAAGCGAATATGTGAATGATTTTTAAATTTTATCATAATGTACTTTAATCATATATGTATTAACTAGTATATAACGTTTATCTGAGACAAGCCATAGCTGCGATCTACTAAAATAGCCGTGTTCTTGTCCCAAACCTGCGATCATTATATTGCTGCCGTGTGCTATGTGGCTAAATTCGCTAAGAACTAAGGGCCGATGTATTATATAAATGCTAACGTTACAAAAATTCGGATTTGTTATATTGATATTGGAACAAACGTTCTTAGATTTTTTATATTAAAAGTATTTGGTGTAAAGTTTTAGAATCAGTTGCAATGACGGGGTGTATTGCAGACAGTGCGCTTGGTCCTCGTGGAAGAAAAACGAGCTTGCCACTCGAACGTCTCCGTCTTGGCAGTATAAACCACAAGTCTGAAAACTTCATCTCCATTCATCTTTACCTTATTTATAATTCACGTTTTATGATAAATTTTACAATTTTAAATAGCTACTACTGCTTTATTCAAATATTATATAATAAATAAAAATATTGATATTGTCTTGTCTTATTTGAAAGTGAGAGCGAGTCTTTAATTTTACTAATTGTAATTAAATAACTGATGCATTGTTAGTGTACAATAAAACTGTAATAAGCAATGATTATTACTTATTCTTGTCAATCCAAATAAATAAAGCTGAAAACTTGTTTGTTTGAACTCGCTAATTTCAGGAAATACTGGTTTGAATTGAAAATTTTTTTTAGTGTTGATGGCTCATTAATCGATGAAGGCTATAAAACAACACGATATAACCAATAGGAGTTCAGCATAAGTAAAAAATGTAGCAAAAACAGGAAAAATCTATTTCTTTTGAGAGCTTTCGTTGTGTGCACTGCGTAAATGGTTAAAGTTACGTAAAAAACTTAAGGGTTCTAAAAATATTTTTTAAAACAATTTCCCCCGCCGCATCTGTCTTGTCATGTCTATGGATTGTGATGAAATTTGGTATGGAGATAGATTGAGATCCTAGAAAGAACACAGCCTAATTTCTATCCCGTGAAAATATATAGCGGAACTTTTTATCCCGGAAATATCTTTTACGCGGGTGAAGCCACGAGCGAAAGCTAGTTATAATATCACTTTACATTCAAATTGTGTAAATAATTATCATAGTAATTTACATTTTAATAATCTGCCATGTTAAAGCAGTCTCTAAACGATCATGCAGCATGACATGCATCCACGTGAATCATCGTGCTGTATGGCGGACTCTCAATATTTGCTATCAATTATATTATCTCATTGGAGCATGAATTATGCAGGTCTTTCTGCATTTTTATAGAATAGTCAGCGACAGATTTTTATGTCATTATTACAACCATGCGTAAAAAAAAGAGAACTAGAAGGCGTTGAACACAAATGGTATTTTTATAACATTCCGGAGATATAATCTTGGCAAAATGATTCTTTCCTTACTGAATTTCGGTCACGGCGGCCAATCTCAATGGAGGTCAGCCAAGTACGCAGGAGATATTATAGTGCATAAATATGTGCACAATACACAGGTGCACACTCTGTTCATTCCTTCTCATAGACCGGTGAGAAAGCAATCCGACATGACCGGAGAAAGATCAGACGCTGGATTAATGGCTTTACGTGCCCTTCGAGACACGTGGGTATCACATCGCCTATTTCCTGACTCCCAGCTGCGACTGAGTATTTTTTTTAAGATGGAAAAACTTAGTCACTATTATCTTGGGCACATACAAATGTTACAGGCTGGGAATGGAGCGTAGGAATTTGTAGATACTGCTCAAACACATTGACAATAGATCAAGAAGATAACGAATACATCAATGGCGACACCTATTACAAAAATTAAATCAATTCACATAAATCTTCTTATCCCTTTAAATAGAGTCGTAGAATACGTTATTATTATTGATCCATTCGTGTGTTTGAGCCAGTCCACTTATTTTTTATTAGGTATCGGCATTATCCAATCTCCGCAAAAATGTCTCATGTTTCTTAAACAAGTGATCCAATTGGTATAATGTTGTCTAGGTCACGAACACTGCATGACGTCTAACTGGATATATTCTTAGAAATTGTAATATTGTTATAATGCTTATGTATATAATATAATGGTCTATAATATCATGTACACACAGATAGGTACATAAAAGATCCATCTTTGATTTACACTCAAATATTTCACTGTCAATTACCTACATAGTTTTTGAGTTCTTAGAAACTAAGAAATTTTGAAAACCCTTTATAAAAGGAACTTGTTTTAAGGAAATGAATTCAATCCGTAAACAATGAGACATTTCATCACGTCTCGTTTTTAAAAACGTGTTGTGGGCCGTTTACGTATTTGGAGAAAAAGTTTCTGTGTGGTTGCTATTAATAAACTCGTTACATAAATATAAAGCACATTTTCATTTATTCTCCTTGATTTTTAATGTTCAAGCGAAGCCCCGCACTTTCCAATTTATGATCTAAGAAAGCGTGACGTTATTAGTCACGAGCCGAAACCGCCTTTGCAATCCTTTTTTCATCCAAGTATTTTTAATTAGGAAGTTTTTAAGGATATAATAATACCAACCGAATATAGCGTAGTCATGAGTGTATTGTGACTGGCAATGTGAAACATCACAGAAATAGCTAGTGTGAGAAATTTGTACAACTTAGTGGAATTATAGCGTGTAAAGTTAAAATCACTTTTTATTGATATTTATTTTGTATCAAATTTACATTTTTATTTTATATCTACGGTTCGAGTAATTTCGTAACGCAATGACAAAATGACCCTGTGTTATATTACACTTGAGTCGACTGTCTATATTAATTAGTATGTGGAGTTTTGCAGCTACATAGTTTACATCTTTTTATTTATTTTTAGTTTTCGCGAAGAAAGTGGCTTATGACTAACGCCCAGCATTCATGTGGGTGTCTAAGTCTTCATCCGCAGTCGCCCCTGCGCGGGGCACCGCGACGCCGACGGGCTAGACGGCAGCCTAGCAGCCCGTCTCCTATAGGGGAGGGGGCTCTGAAATCGAAGGTTGCTCTCGGCATCAACGGCAGCGTGAGGCCTACTGTACACTGCCGTCTATCCCAGAGGTCAACCGAGGTATGCAAAGATGCACAAAGTGCATTAGGGCGGACAGGACCCTGCTGCCCGCCGATGACACGCATAGTGGCCCCTATTAGTCGCCTCTTACGAAAGGCAGGAGATAACGTGGTGGAATTATTCAAACGCGCCCATTCCACAGGGTGGACAAAGTTTTTTTTTTAAGTGATTCCCTGCTGTCAACACCGGAGGAATCCTGCGAATGGGATACTGGATTCCCCCGGCTTAACGACAGCAGGGGGAAAATCGGGCGGACATAGTTTACATCACGCCACAATCTAAAGTTCACTGTCACAGAATACCTATGCCATTAAGCATAGATAAAAGAATCTTTAGCGGAGGGATTAAGTAAACAATCGAATATTCTCAGCTCAGACAACAGAACAACAATATTTAATGGCGTTACACATACATTAATATAGTGGCATACGATTACGGGCAACTTGTACCCTCGATATTACTGTCTTATTTTTCGATTTTCTATTATATTTTACCGTAACAGGGTTTAGGTTTCTAACTTTCTTTAAATATGCGTATTTGTCATTTTATCGTTATTATGCCCAAGTGACTATCTGTTACATTTATTAGGTCCTCTATCTATATTGCAGTTGACGTTTATCGCTTTGCTTGCTAGTATGTGATTTCCACTCTAGAACCTTTCTGATCCATCAGCTATTGATTCTATGAGTTATGTGCACTGCCGCTATTTTAAATTATTAATCCGCTTGGTTATGTCCGTGACGGGTTCTACGGATCTCCTCGTTTTCTGATTTAATTTCACATTTAATTATAATTAACGAAAGAACTAAACAATGTAACGAAATTACTTAGTTTTTGTCATCAAGATTCATATCACAATAAAGTTTACATGTGATACGACTTATGTTATCTTGTTACTAGATTTTAAACCGTGAATTTATTTTTATTCGATATCATTTAATATTTAGAGATTAGGCAGTAAGGTAAGAGTGTTTCCTTTTGATTGTATTTTTTGTGAACGTCGTAAAGTTTAAATTATAAATAACCGACCAAATAGGAATACAATTTGTATATAAATAAATAAATTTAATTAACCTAGGGAGGTTTATAATACATAGAATTTCAATTAATCATGTTCAGAAACAACAACAATCCTCTCGATTGATGGTATGGGTAAATTACCTCTCTACTGAAGCGACACCACGCGAATTTCGGTTTACATAATATTGCAGCGCACTACACACTTCGCTCGTCACCATGACACATTAATATCAATTCATTTATCAAATAACTCTTCTTTCAAGGCCCGAAGGGATAATTCTTCTTTGAAGATCCATTTCTCGTGAAGCAGAGGCGCTGTTGAATCCTTTGTTTAGTGGCGGTGACGGGTGGTCCTGGATTCCATCTCCAGTTAGACAACACTTTCGTTTTTTTAACTTTATCTGAAATTCCCAATGAGGTTGACGTTAGGCAGGTGGCTAGTCCTAGAATTTAAGGTAAGAACTTTGTGTAATATACCTTTTTGAAATAGTGTTTTACGTCCACCTCGAATTGGATTAGAATAAGGGCAGGTAGAAGAGGAAAAATCCTTGCATATTATAAAACAAAGTCCCCCGTCGCGTCTGTATGTCTGAAAGGGGTAAATTAAAAGACTACTGATCGAGGTCGATATAGCACTCGAGGAACAAAGAGCTATCCAACACAAAAAGAATTTTTCAATTCGAACCGGTAGTTCCTGAGATTAGCTATTACTGCTCCGCTCCTTTTGGGTATAGCGTGATGATATATAGCCTATAGTACTCGAGGAACAAAGGGCTATCTAACACAAAAAGAATCTTTCAATTCGTACCGGTAGTTCCTGAGATTAGCCATTACTGCTCCGCTCCTTTTGGGTATAGCGTGATGATATATAGCCTATAGCACTCGAGGAACAGAGGGTTATCCAACATAAAAATAATTTTTCAATTCGAATTGGTAGTTCCTGAGATTAGCCATTACTGCTCCGCTCCTTTTGGGTATAGCGTGATGATATATAGCCTATAGCACTCGAGGAACAAAGGGCTATCCAACACAAAAAGAATCTTTCAATTCGTACCGGTAGTTCCTGAGATTAGCCATTACTGCTCCACTCCTTTTGGGTATAGCGTGATGATATATAGCTTATAGCACTCGAGGAACAAAGGGTTATCCAACATAAAAATAATTTTTCAATTCGAATTGGTAGTTCCTGAGATTAGCCATTACTGCTCCGCTCCTTTTGGGTATAGCGTGATGATATATAGCCTATAGCACTCGAGGAACAAAGGGCTATCCAACACAAAAAGAATCTTTCAATTCGTACCGGTAGTTCCTGAGATTAGCCATTACTGCTCCACTCCTTTTGGGTATAGCGTGATGATATATAGCTTATAGCACTCGAGGAACAAAGGGTTATCCAACATAAAAATAATTTTTCAATTCGAATTGGTAGTTCCTGAGATTAGCCATTACTGCTCCGCTTCTTTTGGGTATAGCGTGATGATATATAGCCTATAGCACTCGAGGAACAAAGGGCTATCCAACACAAAAAGAATTTTTCAATTCGAACCGGTAGTTCCTGAGATTAGCCATTACTGCTCCGCTCCTTTTGGGTATAGCGTGATGATATATAGCCTATAGCACTCGAGGAACAAAGGGTTATCCAACATAAAAATATTGTTTCAAATCGAAGGGGTAGTGCCTGAGATTAGCCATTACTGCTCCGCTCCTTTTGGGTATAGCGTGATGATATATAGCCTATAGCACTCGAGGAACAAAGGGCTATCCAACACAAAAAGAATCTTTCAATTCGTACCGGTAGTTCCTGAGATTAGCCATTACTGCTCCTCTCCTTTTGGGTATGATCCTCCTCCTCCTCCTCCTTTGGCGTGATGATATATAGCCTATAGCACTCCACGAACAAAGGGCTATCCAACACAAAAAGAATTTTTCATTTTGACCCGGTAGTTCCTGAGATTAGCGCGTTCAAACAAACAAACAAACAAACAAACAAACTCTTCAGCTTTATATAATAGTATAGATAGAATATAGATTCTAAAGTGAAAATTCTCCTTTGTTATGATATCTATGGTAAGTATACATTGTAACTTATAGAAAAGCGACAACGTTGCTTATTGAATAACATAGAAACGATAAATAGAAATTTTAATTTTGATTTATTATAATATGCCTAGTCATAATAATATATCCAGTGATCCCTTCTATTCTTGAACGTGAAGAAAGAAACGGAAGTTTCCCGTTCTGAGTTCGCAAATTGCGTCAGTGGACGGTGCAAATAGGAAGGATGCCGTGACCTGGTTTCCAGCAGATGTATCCAAGGATAGCAACTAATGTCCTTAAAATGTTACGGAGCAATTTAAAAATTTACATTGATTACCTTATTACTATTTAAGGTGTTCAATTAAATTAATATATTAACGACTGTAATATTAATTTGTTAGTACTTTCATTTATATTTGGTTTTCTGAAATTTCGAAATAATTCTTTGTATTTTTGTTTTGCTTGTAAATTTACAGTTGTTTATTTACTAATTTAACTTGAAACCTGACACCTACTGTTGGCCTATGCAGTGGGGAGCGGTACAAATTGCAAAGTTCATAAAACAAAACGAATATGGAAAAGCATGCAGTGTATGATTTTTCAAAATAAATTATTGAAATTTAGGTACAGTTGTCATTGTCAAATTTCTTTACACGCGCTGTAGGAGTAGTAAATGTTAATTATACTGATGTAAGTCTTAAGTTTTTACTGAGTTTAGTAGGTTTTTCATGGTAACTCGTACTCAACAATTGCCGCCATTGTCTGGAAATTTAATATAATAGTTCACATAAAAATCGCATAGATCATGCGATCATGTCAGATTTTATGTATTGCATTGAATGCTGTACTACCGATGTGAGTTAATATTATAAATCCAGTTATTCATTCATAATTTACGCGGGACGGCGCGGGAGGGTTCCAAGGCTTGCATAGTGACGTCACAGTGTTTGGTTTAAAAATTTTGCCCCTCCCACAGCTCCGACCCCGCTGGAGTCCTTTCTCGTGACCTACTGACCCAAAATGGGCATAGTGACGTAGGCGGTACAACCTCGACAACAGTTACAGCATTCGTGCCTAAGGACGGGGCTGAAGTTGTACCAGAACCTTTTGGACGTGGTGGTTTCGTGCTCAATGGAAGGTTATAGGGGGTATGCGTAATTGTGTGCATCAGGGTTATTTGTATACAGTGGCCGCGACCTGCCGGTACTGCGGTAGTTATTAATATCTAATTTTAGACCATCGGTCTTACGATGTGTATTGTTCTCTACAAAAACAAATAAAAAAACAGTTGCTATAAATGCACCGTGGTCGGTATTTGATAAGTAATATAAATGTTTACAACCTTGAGATCTTCATAATTTTGTTGGATAAAACAAAATCTACTTGTGTTGGACATTTTGGATTACACTTTTTTAAACTAAATGAGAAAATTTAACTCAACATTTTTAAGTATTTGTTTAGGAATTCGGTAACAGGAACTTATAAAATTAACACTATTTTATTTCATGCAATTATTTTTGTGCCAAATTTAAATAAACTTGTTAAGTTTATTAGAAATCATTAAATACAACTGCATAAAGCACGTAGTCTTTTTAAAAATGTAAGTATATATTACTGTTTGTTATAAACATACTTTATTCATAGCCAAGTTCTGCTACTTTACTATAATTTATTCTGCGGTGCACTGTGTCGACTAACAGATGAGGGAGTGACGCTTCACCAACACGTGCGTTGGCATAGTTTGACGGATTAATGAATCTGATGGAAACGTCATAAAGTAGAAAAGATTTAGAATTTAAACTCAAGGATGAGGACGCTCATTATAAAGATTATAATGAAGTAAACATAATAAAGATTTGAGATAAGTGCATATAATGTAATAATTTGAATTTTTAAAATGATATTGCTCTGTTTTATTTTTTTCCTGTACATGATGTAAAAAGTTTCTATCTAATAATATTCTCATTAAAATAGTTTTCGCTTTAACCTGCAACAAGGATAACAAGACCAAGAAAAAAACAATTAAAAAAACCTTTGCAAAATCACGTTAAGCAAGTAATTATTTCATTTTAATTCTATATGTGATGTATTTCTGATAGGTAGTTTCTTTGAATTGTCATATTTTATCGAAAATAGTAATTCCAAGAAATATGATACAATTCTATTAATAGTTTTGTTATTGTTGTTTACGCAAAGATTCCGTTTGTGTATTCTTATATATTTATTTTTGTATCTATTTTCAGCGCGAAAGTCGTTTAACCCAGTGTGTACGATGAAAATTAATAGCGTTGGAGCAATGAGGTTAGATTGAAACTATTCGGAAAAATGGGCTGTTCGATAGTTTTATTTTATACTCGTAATGTTCGTGCTATGGGTTTTAGTTGCGTAATATATATTTATATTGCCGGTTTAAAAATATTAAATGAACAATATTTATTGGTTATCTATGTCATGGCTATAATATGAGAAATTATTATGATTTAAAAATATATATTTTACTGTTTTAAATAAAATCTGTACATAGCCTAGGTTCTAGGTAATGACCTAGTAATGACTATTATTTAGTTTATAAACAAGAATCAAACAACTTGTCCGTTTTTAAATAATTTTACTGTAGCATCTGACTTAAATTTATTGTTTCAAAATTCCATAAATTAATCAAATCGTTACATATTTTTAGATTTAAGGTATTGAAAAATATACTTGCAAACGTGCTAAATGGAATAGCGCCAAAAATTAAATACAATATACAGAATGCAGGCCATTTGTAACAAGTCGGTCTCGAAATCTTAGGATGACGACGACAAGATGACGTGAATTTCAGTTCACACTTACTTACTCGAGATAGAAGTTTAGCAAAACTACATCTACGTCATACATTTTATACGTAAATGATGTAATCTTCGAGCAAGTTTTCAGTATGATCCACATTTTCTTTGGGGTTTAAACGAGCCTTACTAAACGAGTGCTAAATACTTGACTTGTTACGGTTCATGCCCACGATTAGAAATAACTTGACACGCATAAATTATGATAATTTATCACCAAAACGTCACTGTTGATAACCCGGAGAGTTGGGAGAAAGCTGGTAATAGCGCGTTTCCATTACTCCGGCAATGTAAGAACTTAATACGTTAGGAATCTTATTTGGCAATCGAGTGCTGCTATTGTAGTGTTCACATATATTTCTTTTAGGAACAAAAATATAACCCCCTTATTCACAGCCGTATTGCTGTGATAACAAGTTTGTTTCTCAGCTTTGTTTATCTGACAGCCAATTAGATTCAAGTTGTATCTCAATTATAGCCAATCACAACGGCCCTATGTCTACGCCCTGCAAACGCTGCCATGCAGTCAGCACCGAGAAGCAGACTTGTTATCACAGCAAAGATAGAGTTTAGATAAATAACGTCTATGAATAAAGGGGTAAGCCTTTATAAGTTAGGTACCTTATTTATTTGTAAAATTATAATTTTAATAGTTATTGAAGATCATTGGATGCCTGTGTGAAGTGAATGCAGAAATAATTTCATAGATATATTTGAAGATTGCCAGACAACATATCAAATTGTGGATAAATACGTGACCGCTTTTTATTACACATTCATACAGGGATTTTTATATCTGGACTTCTGGACTAATCTGAACTGGACTAAATTTAATCTTCAATTATTTATTTATTTTATTACCAATTATGGACTGTTACTAGACACGAATTTATATAATTTATCTTCTTATGATACTGTGTCACTACAAAAAAAGTATTCTCAGCACTTATTTATTCCTAATACTTTACATAGACAATGGAAAAAGGACGTATCCTCGTGAGGCCGGTGAACTTCACGAGTAATATTTTTATGAGAGTTTATATACTTATTTTAGCGTTTCTAGTTTCGTTATAATAACTCTATGATGTGTCCCCGAGTAAGAATTTACGCGCTATTGTATAGTTAAAATAATGGTTTCGACTAATAAAAGGTTTGTATGGAAATTTTAACTGCGCCCCGGTGAGCGTATTTGGAACTAAAGTGTTAGAGTGAATATTGCGCGCCTGTAAACTTGATTAGTAGTACATCAAGTAACTGGAATATTGGTAAAGTTAAATATATGGAAATCCGCAATACGAATTTGTTTTATTGACATATATTTTTGAAACAATTATCGAGAAATTCATAAACGTTAATTTATTCGATACGGTTATTATATGATATTGGGTAAATTCCTGTTAGGGGTAATAGTTTACGAATAATTCAAGTAATAAATAAAAATTGAGTAGGGAGGTAGTTCCTAAAATTAAAACTACACAACGGAACTATATATCTAGGTAAATTATTTCTAGTCAATTCTGAATAATTTGAAGGTCAAACTAGCTCGTCACGGGTACACCACCACATATTAATACTCCAATAATTTACTACACTTTAATTACATAACCTACCACTATTATTCGAACTCTCACGTGACCTTTCGAGGCACGGTGGATTGTGCAACATATTTCTAAGATCACGCTTGCAACCCAAGGGCGTAGACTGCAAGTTACGGAACAATTTGCTTTCATACTTGCCACTGCAACTCGTGTTAACAAGAGTAGACAGTAGCTTGCGTTTTAATGGCATCGAAGACATTTTTATAACATAGTAGTGAGGCACGGCGAACCTCTGGATATATAAGTTCTAAATAAATAGGCTTTAGAAATATATTACTTGTCATGGGGTAACTTTAAAAAGATCACCAATTATTAAATCAAGTAAAGTTTAGAATATCGAATATCAAACTTGTTGCAATAAAAATAAATTAATAGTGCGTTCACGGGATGAAATTAAACTAATTAGACAGATATTAGTAAAATGCCTCTATGATGAAGATTAAAGATGCAGGGGATGCGCGAGGGATCGATAGGTGCATCTAGGTCGTTAACCCTAGGGCGCGCCCTGTTCAACTTTGGTTTTTAAAAGACCTGTCGCGGCCTCGAATACATCTGCTATATAAAGACGCCGCTACTGCATTGCGGCGCGGGTTGTGTGACGGCCGGACATTGTAATCTAGAATGTGATATAAATAGCTGTTTCCGACTTTGCGGCACAGATTTCGATTAATTGGCATATATTATTTTATTTAGGCGTAATTTAAATAATAAAGTATTAATTGTTAGCTTAAACACTTTTTAAATAATATGAACTTTGCATGTGATGTTGATCACATTGGAAATTATGAGTAATGGCTATTAGTAATATAAAAATATAATCAAAAGGAAATGTTTTGTTTTCAATTATTAAAAGTGAAACTTACATGCAAATAAAATTTATATTATTTTCGAAGAACTTTGTCACGTGCGAGAGTAGAGTGGGCGGGAGACGGTATGCGGCTGCAGGTGATGTGGATTGGTACTAAACAGGGCCGTAGTTAGACGAACCGTTGATTTGTTAATGATGATTTTTGATAAGCACTAAGATGTATGAGTGTTCTATCACTGTAATCTAACAACTGGTGGTAAATCATTCATTTTCCTAGTTCAATTTTGTGGCACAAACTAACCGTAGTAGAAAATTATTCACACAGATGATATAAGTGGTGTAGGGAGCGTAAAAATGAAACATATATACAATGATATTAAACAATATATGACGTTGTAGACCGGACATCGGGACCAAATTTGTGCACCAAAACTTATTACCAATTGGTAATAAGTCGTTGTCTTATTTGAAATCTCCGTGTGATAAAATGTCACAGCATCCTTAGATATTAATAAGTAAGTAATATATTTGCAGAAAATAATAAGCTAAAATGGGTATTGAAACGTGTAAATTATGAATTGGAAAAAAGAAATACTATTTTATGTTGGTGTTTTGCTCTTTCATAGTACATTGAGTAACTATGGCATAAGCGCAAAAATTTTGTATAACAATCTTCCCTCTGAGATCTTCCCAATATCCGCTCTGTATAATCTTAGAACTAATTGTTTATGTATAAGAGTATTAAATGCTTCTAATGTAAGAAAAAATATTGTAAATTTTAAAAATATACACTGATTAATGTAGATAATATTAATTGTAAATCTATTTCTTTTTCACAATTGTTATTTGATGATAATCCGTCTGCATAAATTAAACCATCGTTATTTTTTTATTTGAATTTACTGCTCCTGAGCTTGATTTCGACTCTGACATTGCGGCTTGTGTGCTTCCACCATTACTGAGCACTTGCTATAGATTTTTTAGGCCGGGTAGAATGAATAATGAATATACGACAAATTTTATGATGTCTATACTGAAATTTTGTTAATATTTCGTTTACAATTCATTTGCTTTTGCGTAATAATTAATGAATTAGATAATGTATATAAATGTTTGTTACATATCATTTTATTTAATTTAATGGTGTCATAAATCCACTGTCAAATTTTAGTTAATTTATTTAATATCAGTATCCCAATATGGTTAATAGATTACTAATAATTATAATTTATGTTGCTCTTTTATTAATATCCAATACCAACAAAAATCATATGAGCCCCTCTATTCGCCTTTATTTCGCAGACAACGTTATGCTTGGGGTAGCATTCTAAAATTGAGTTATTTGAAATAAAAGGTAAAGATAAGATGAACAGGAAAGGAATTAAAATCAATATAATTTTTCATATTTTATTGAATACGAAAATCCTTATTCGACAATAAAAATAATCTTATAACTAATTGATTTAATATTTATACTATCTACGTGGTATATAGTAATATTAATTGATTAAATTTAATGAACAATAATTGTTAATAGACAAATAGTCTCTTTACAGATATAATAATACGCCAAATGGAGGAAAGCATAGAAAAATATTAATTTAGAGTATTTTCTCGCTGTCCTTCATCTGCGAAGTGTATATCAAAGTCAAAACCAAGTGCAAAGTGACTATAATCAAATGCTATTTTTATCCTAAGAAATGTGATCTCTTTACGTTGTAAAAGTTAAACTATGTTTATACAGCAGAGTTTTAAAGGTGATTTTAGGTACATAGTTCTTAATTTAATAGTATACATTACAACTATTTCTACTTAGATAAAAATGTGGAAAGGCACTATGCTTGAATAACAGAATTATTTATACATTAGTATTTTATAACACCCTGACTATAATTATATTCTACTAAAATTTGATTGGTTGTTTAAACAAAAAACATACATTTTGCCGGTTACTTTAGATCGAAATTTCTAAAAAATGAAATAATTGTATAGTGGAAATATAATGTTCTTGGATTATAAGTTTGTGTATTTATAGGTACTAAAATAATGATATCAACCAGCGATGTCAATAACAACATTTCCTACCAATATTTAACAGACCGATAACGAATTCCAAAGGATCTCACAGTCTTATGTGTTGTCGCTTAACTACAACTAGTACGTGACACAGCTCTGCTATCGACGAAGTTAATGCTTTGCTCCAGCCAGCGCTCTTGGCGGCGTCTCTCTTGGTCCTCGAAGACGGCTAATTTTCCCAGATTTGCCGATATTCTACTGATATGATGAGAACGCATCTCTCTAGCGCTTTTTATTCTACTCGTAAATCGTAACCAGTCTTGATCTCTGCCCATGTTCGGTCCGAAGAAAATATTCCCTTCATTATTTACCGATTGAGTCCCATAGAGTCACAACAGACCGCGTACCGGGGCACTCTCTGTGTTGGTAGGCCGGAGAGACCGCGCACGTACGTATAAGTGATTGGCGGTCGCAGAATACGCTTAGGCTGTTGTTGCTTTTTGGGTTGCCGTGTGCGCTCAGTAGGAGTGCACGACTGGGATCGACTTGTAAGGTTAAGACTCTGGAATACCCGGCGTAGAGATACGGTTGAACGATTGCGTCGGTGGCGCTCGGAGCCGTCACTGCCGGATTCACTGGCTGAACACGAGGAGCGGTCGTCTGTACGCGCAGTATCCCCGGACACGCTGTCAGAACTGCTGGAGCTGCCCATGGAGTCAGAGTCGGGGGCTCGTCGAGTTATCCTTTTGCTAAGAGCTTTCAATAACCGGCCGCCGCGAGGCGTCGATATATTTTCCGTCATCTCCTCCATTGGTGGGCAGACGACGATTTTAGGCGTCACTGATTCTCGTCGGCTTCCTTTGGTCGAGCGCTGCTGTTCCACCATGTTTACTGGTAAGTCTCCAACGAACTTGTCACTTGCCACAAAGTTGATTCCTAGCTTGTTTTTCATAAGGTCTTCGTGTAAATAACTTTTTGTTGTAAAAATCACCGGCTTGTTTTGTTCGTTACTTCATAAAATGTTATTATGAATATAGTTGATACTTGAAACTTTTCCGCTTATCTCGTATCAGTTGAGTTGTAAGAGTGCAAGGATCGCCTCGTTAAGATTCGGTCCGAACTGTTGGTAGTCGAGTCGCCTGGGAGCTTTATATAGGCTTTTTCGGGCATGCGCAGAAAGTGCCGACGCCGTGCACCCGTGCGAATACTGCACATCCGTCGTCGGCAGGACACCGCTCCCACCCCCTACTAAACTAAAGACACCATTTAGATGCGTTATGGATGTCAGATCATAATTTAAAAGTATATTCCATATTAAATCCTTCTATCGACGAAAAACATTTACCCACGTTAGGTACATCGTTATTAAACAATAGGAACACTACGTTTAATGAAGTTAATATTATACTATTAGGCTTGCTTCCAATAATAAACTCTAGGATGCTGTTAGAATATCTTTGTTAACGTTTTATCCAACCTAATAAATTCTTCAAAAAGTCACGTGAAACACGTGCCTCTCACGGAAACAACACCTACTTGTTTCATTATAGCAAACTTGAAGGCGTCATCGAGTAGGCGCTTAATGTAATACGTACTTATATTGCCTAACTTGCTTGAAATCTCTGTTAGAAAACTAAAAACGTCATAGAATTCCGCCAGCGTTAGTCTAAGATTATAATTGAGTTGGAATGATGTCAACGCTCTGTCTCTTTGACATCTCGTTGACCATTTTCGGTGATAATAGCGTTAATGAACTTGAAGAGGCCGATAGAGTGTCTGTTTGAATGATTAATAGTTAGTATTAAGTTCATTGATTCGTAATTTTGTGGTACCTATACATTTTGTCCGCTATTATGTTTAAAAGGTTCTGGTTTAATGAAACCATTTATTTTTAAGGTTAGAATGGATTATTTACATTGTATATATTTTCACATTTCTTTTTTTATATAGTAGTTCAATTTTCTACTACCTATAAAAAAACCTGAGTTTATATTACTCTTGCTGTTTCATATTTTTCGATCGATTCTAGGATACCTATGATTTTTTTTATAAATTATATCTCAATTAAACAAAAGGTACAGAAAACCAATGAAATAAGATTATTTTACCTTAAAATTAAAATTATATTACATTGACAGTAAATAAGTAAAATAATGAAACAATCAACATAGCTTCAGTTTTACTATTACCTAGTACCTATTAATAGAGTTGTCTTTTAAATTCGATGTAACAGCATATGCCCGTTGTAGTAACACGTAAATATGTCGCGTTACACGATCAGCCTATGTATATCCAGTTTTTAACAGGCCGTCATAATTGTGTCAACTGGCGAGGAATAATCATCTCGCATCACTTGATGGGTACATTGTTTGGGAGTTACTTCACTTCCCGCCAGATACCGAAGATTAGACTTTGACGTGCCTGAATAAAAAATATAGATCTATCAAATACAGATGCAATAAACAAATGACATTCATGATACAATAGAGAAAAAATAAAACAGAAAAACTAGCTGAATGTTTATAAAACTAATTAGGACTTTAATAACTATGGTCAGTAAATAAGTTGTTACAACGAACATATCACATGTCTGCTATATGCCGAAACAGTGCCGCAAATCCCGCACGATCCCGCGGCGATAATCTCGCAACTAGCGGGAATGACCGGTTGTAGTCGACTTATCCTTAAGCATATCAAATCACCTTTAAATAACGTTATCTGCGTAGAATTATTGTAATCACATTGCACGACTAATGAGCTTATAATCAATATGCAGTGCGGATTTATCTATATGCCGTATAGGCCGCGGCTTACTGACGGCAGCGGCTTAGGGGCGGAATATTTCAAAGTAGGGACGGTACAAATAAGGTCAACTTTCTGAAAATTTTGTGGGTGTTATTTAGTGCCTGTGAACTTTTTTTTGCTTTTGCAAAATAGGCGGGACACTTGAGGGGCGGCGCGTACTGAGTTGCTCTATATTTAGGAAAATGATAAATCCATCGCTGCTTATATCCGTATTGTATACATGGTAATATAGATTGGATACATCATCGTTTATAAAACATCACTTGTTTCGCTATACAAACCTATAAAACTAATTGTCTTATTAGCATTACCACGTTGGGTTTTTAAAAAGCCTTTTCTTTAGAAGAGAAGTTTTGCATTTTACGATGTTTCTTGTGTTTTAATATCAGTGTATTGCATTTTGTTGACGTTTGACGCTTTGTAGCTTATTTTCGAGCGTCATCGTCACACGACGTTATTGAATTTAGGTCAGAACTCTAAGATCGCCACGTGGCGATGGAACTCTCCCGGTGTCAACTGTTTTCTTAGCACGTGATTTCGTCACGATTTCAAACACAAATTAATTAATTTCATAAACAGGGCGGAATCTAGGGTGCTATTAAAATGTCATGTTTCTGTAAATTTCCATGTATGTACTTAAATATTAAATTCATGTCAATGTAATACTATATTTATGTTAATATCCTTTTGATTTTAGATATATCGAAAGCCATATATAAGTAATAATGTGGTCTTGCACTTGATTTTCGCTCTTGTTGCCTTCTATAGGGTGTTTTCATGGAAACAGATAATTATGATGCCAATGCTGAAACTACCCTTAACTGAATAATAGGATTAGTATGTACGATTAACTAGTCACCAACACGATTATGATCAAGGGTGTATATACCAAACTAACCTTACATGTGTAGAGTCATAGACACAGCTGGTTTTATTCAAACTCCATGCGAAAATCTGAGTACCTATTCTCGAAATAATGGTGGTAATCTGTACTTTTCCGGGATAAATGTAGCTTGTATTTTATGCCAGGAATTGCCTGGTTTACCTGTGCATAATTAATTTGAATGGAATTCATTCAAATTTCTTCAAAAGAAGACGTTTATTTCCATACATCCAACTATTATGTGTAGGATAAAAAAAATAATATTATGGATTTTTTAAAAATAATAACGAGTACGTACCTGGTCGAAACCTTTGCCTAGAAATGAAATTAGCAAACTTTACCATTCAGTGATATTATTATTTCCAACGTGTATCTCACACATTTTACCCTATCCAATACTGTAGCAACGTTTGCTTCTTTTTTTTAGTTTTAAATTATACCTGAACTTTACTAACAAAATAATAGTTAGTAATTTTAATTATATACTTGTACTATTAATATCGAAAATTAAGATTGACGTGTACAAAGATACAATGGTTTTTTTGTCATGTTTTTGTTATCGTTTGTAAAGCCTTTCATTTGAACTTATTACAAAAATTCAGTCTACATTTATATTATGCATTCTAGCTGACCCGACAGACGGTGTCCCGTTATTGAATTTGCAGCGCGCATTCTGTCAATCGCTGACAGTTATTCCAAACCATTGACAGATATATGAAATCAATATTTTCGATAAGTTTTCTTAAATTTTCTAATTTTCCGCACAATTTTTTGAATTTGTTCTTTGATAAAAACCTTCTCCTGACAATAATAAACAACAAAAAAAATTGTGAAATCGGTTCAGCCGTTCACGCGTGATGGCGTGACCAAGGGAAATAGGTTCATTTCAATTCATTTTTTTATATATAGATGACTTTTAAAAAATATTTTACTATTTAAATAACCGCTACATGGTTATATGTGGCACCTATTTACTATTTATTATCCTAATTTGTATAAAAAGATACAAAAGTAGGATATTAGGCTAAATAACAGGGTCCATAATATGATGAAATAATTAGGTGCAATTAAGTATTTAACTAAAATATGAATCATTTGATTATTATGACGATATCATTAAAAACTATCGCGATAGGAAAATTACAAACGTCACCATTTATTAAATAATACTTATGTAAGAAGATTAGGACGCAATAGTTAGTTAGTGATAAGCTTCTTCCGAATGCTTATGCACATAAATCGGCCATTAATTTTAATTAGACGTCTGAAAATACACACAACGATATAATTAGGTTGTATGACGCATTTAAAAAACATTATATGGTTATTACAAAGGGAAAGCACAGGCACAATTGTTGCAATAATTTTCCGCTGCGTGTATTCCGTCTCATCGTCGTATGGGGCGGGCTTCCGGACTCCGGGCTGATACTGAGTAGAAAAACACGATATCACTGTTCCTAATCCGGATACCGAACCTGAGACCTCAGCTCTGCAGTCGTACCGTCATAAAAATAAGCCACCGAGACAGGCATATATTATTATGACACAAGTAAGGTTATTATTCATTAATGTGATAAATACATTGTACTAGTATTAAGTAGTGCAGATTTTTTTAAAGTTCATTCCATCAATTTTGGTACTAAAATAGATTAAATAATTTCGGTGTTTGACTGTTCTATTTACTTGTGTATAGCAATGGGGAAGTACCAAAGGTCTGAATATTCAATAAGCAGTACATACAACAAAAAATATGTAAAAACATCTGGCATAATAATCAGCCAATTTGCATTTGTTTTTATGTTCATAAAGGTTCTGTATTATTCCTCGTCTATTGCAACAGTTTAAAACAGAACGCTGTGATCTACGCTAATGTACTGACAAAGAGAACATGTTTTATTTATGTCATTATTATTTACTAAATAATACATGTTTAAAGCCATCTGAATAGGAGTTTTACCGCACGTAACATAGTAAACTGAGAAGCCATGGGTGCATCGAATTTTTTAATACGACGCTGGATGATTTTAGTATTATAGTCCGAAAGAAAAAAAATATACCAATACATGGTTAAATTCTTTCATTTGCTTGTATAACTATTTTAACATTTTGAAGGAAGAGTTGAAAAATAATAATGTAAGAGATGTAATTGACAATTAATGGGAAAATACGGCCCGGAATTTCTTTTTGTCTTTCTTCTTCGGGTAGTTATCAGTTAGCTAGTGAAAGGCTGGTAGGTTACCTAGGTTAGGGCCTATTTATCCTCACCGGGGAATCGTAATACGTCCTCGACATTATTTTATAAAAATGTAAGTATACATCATGTTTTGATTTGTAATTTTACTTCTAGCACAAAATGTCTATCAATGTCCATAGTTATAAAGGTAACTATTAATTATAATTATTATTATCATGTATCTTGACCTGTCATAAGTGCAATTATGTTCGCCTATGTGACTTATATTTTTTTTATAACGGATAATGACTACCGTATTTCAACTTGGTGATATACCTATTATAATAGCTCCTTCCGATGAGTTGCATTTGGGAGTTGATTGGTAAAGCGTAAGACAGGCCGTCATAATTCCAGCAATTGTCATCAGTTCTAAGGCAGTCACTTTAACGTATTTAAAACTATTTAAACATCAGTTATAGCTGATAAGACATAATGCTTATAAGACATAAAATATTATATTTTACGAAATTATTTTCCCTAATACCATTTGTAAATGGTATAGAGACGCTATTTCAAGAATATCCAGAAATAGTAGAAATATTGGATGTATAGAACATAGAGATAAGACGGTGCCGTGGGTGGGTTGCAATGGCTACTTGCAGAAATGAGTGATTCGCGAACTAAAATAGAATCGAATTTATGTAAAATTGCAGATGATCATGCTCGATTCGTTCATTTTTCAAAAGAACATGCAGACAAAGCAAATACCTAAATGTCATGTATAATATTAGTAAGATAATATGTAATGTAGGCAGATTATACCACGCTTCTTTTTTTCGCTTTAAAGTAAGCTATCTTGACCACATTTTGCCTGCTATTAGTTCCCAAAGACAAGCCGCGTTATTTATCGGTCACAATGCCAAACTGAAATTGAACCTGAGACCTCACCACGACAGTCGTACAAAATTACAATTATGCCATCAACACAGTCGTAATTAAACTAGTAGGATAGGTATATAATACTATTACATGTCTATTTTGAGTCATATTTAACATTTTTCTTCGATATTTGTAATACGCCATTAATAATAGCAGAAGTATTTTCCTCAATGGGTTTAACACGATATGGATCTTTAAAAATCAATTCTTAGTACACAAGTGGCCTGATGTCGCCATCTTTATTCAAAACATGGCAGCTGCTGAGGGATTGCGCTATTTTAGTAAACACATTGCAATTGCGAATGACAGAACTACAATCGGTTAACCTGAATATTGATGGTAATCGTATACCGACATGCTTTCTGTTGTAATATCAAAGTGCAATTATTGCATTTTGTGTTTTTTGTTCAGTCTATGCATTTAAAAGATTTAATGTTTTTTGTTGTCGTTTAATAAGGTGATATGTTATTGACTAGGATTTGATCACAGCTCTGATCATGTAACTGTCTTTTCCCGGAATAAAGTGAAGTTTATATTACTTTGTGTCCACACCTACCTAATGATAGTCTCGTTAAAATTCATTCAGCCGTTTCAGAGATTAGCGCGAACAAACTGTTAACACACAGGAGACCTGGTTTGTTTGACAGTTACACACAGATACGTTAAGTATACTAAGTAATTAATGAACCGATCATGGACTTGTCGCTTGTACTTACAAGATTTTTGAAGATGTTTTTTGAGAGCACAGTATACATAGTAATATTCTTTAGTAAAATCGAATCAAAAAAGTGATCTACTCGAATTTATGGTGTTCATTTCATGCCATTACTTTAAAACTAAACATATAGGAACATAGAAAGACTTTTATAGTTGTGAACTGTAATATTACTATTATTTTATTAGCAAAAATCAGGTAAGGATGCTGACGTTATTTAAATTGGGGGTAAACCGGACAGTATTCAGCGTACGAAGACAGCGGCGCCGGGGGCCACAGCGGAGTACGCCAGGGGCACTGGGCCAGCCCCGTACGGCGACACCACCGAGCGAACAACTCCCGAGGGGTAAACGTAGTCCAGTCCAGAGGAGTAGGTCAAGAATTGTGGAGCCGGTTCGGGTGCTGGTTTAGGGTTAGGAGCCGCCATCGCGACAGCGACCAAAGCGAAGAGAGCGAACTGAAACAAAAAGGATATTAATGACAGTAATGATCGTTTTTGTCAACACTAAATTTTTTAATATGATGTCTATCCTATTTTGCGCATGTAAATAACTTCAAATATAGCATTTGGTCCTAAAAGCAGTCAATTATATACAAGCGGTGGTTCTTCCTCCTAAGTAGAATCGGTTCGGAAAACCAAATTATAGTATTTTATAGAGACAAAAAATACTAGAGGTGACGTATTAAATTGGCGATGTAATGAGACATTAGTGACAAGTATAAAACAATCTACCTCGTAACATAAAAAAAGCATGGCTGGTGATTAATTATGTTGATATAGATTGGATACTTCAATTTATATCACGTACCTACCAAGGCTGATAAGAATACAATGCATGTTCCATATATTGACACTTGCAATTCTATACTCAAACGTTTCCTTAATGAAATGTACACCTGTTAGATCTCCCGCGTCTATTAATTATAATTTGTAAGTTGTTATTGTATTGTTAGTATGACATTGTGATTATAAGATATTGATAGCATGATGGTTACTTTTGATACAATGTCAATGTTAATAAACATCTGTGTTATTATTTACTTTTATATCAAGATGATAATGATTCCCCTATTTTAGCTTTAACTACTCATATTCTCTCGTTTGTTCATTGACAGTGTTTATAGATCGTCAAATTTTGAGTTTGATTCACAGGTCGAGGGAGACTTTATGTGCGTTTTTAATTTTCCAACTAAATTTTTCCTCACCCAATAGAGAATTGACGCCAGAGCGACAGCTAGTCATAAAAACCAAGCCATATAAATTCTATCACAACATGAAAATGTGATAAGAGCAATTGGAGATATAATTACAAGAAATTCATAGTTAATACGCATTTAATTCCATAAAATTAAAATCTTGGTATAAGAAATTTTAATGAGAACTTAAAGGTTCGTCGGTATAGCTGACCTTTGGTCGCCGAGATAAGGCAAGGTATAATATAAGGGTAGCTAAATTAAAAGAGAATAAGGTAGAAAATAGTAGAAACGTTCTTATATGAATATTACTCACAATTTTTCCGAACATGTTTGTTGTTGCGATGCAGATCAATCACTGAATCATAATAAGCTTCAGCATCTCTATGCTTTTATACAAAAGTGTGACCTTGATCTATCGAGTACACTACTTATTTGTTTTGGATGACAAATAATCAAGGTTGCCATACAGGTCGATGATCTGCCATCTACATCCTGGCTTGCCTAATAAGGCGAGAATATTTGTAATATTAAATAACATATCGTCACGGAATGAACCACAAAAGATAAACAAAGATAACAGGATTTTAATAAATATGGGGAAAGGTTGTTAATATACGTTCCACAATGAACCCCATAGAGAACTATTTTCGAACAACGCTTTATAGTACACTATGTTAATTATGCAATAACAAAAGATTACAATTGTATTACTTTAACATAATTGTTAACGTATATTCTGTGCCGATTTATATGTCTTTGATTTCCTATAACGATCGTCTATAAAATATAACGATGTGTATTTATTCTTATCAAGTGTTGGTTGAGTTTTTTACTTTAAAAACAAAGGCCCAATTGGTTATGTAGAACACGTCTGTTCGTTTGTCTGTGCTTATAATTTACATAGATTCCCAACAGAGGAACATACATGTATAGGTTTTCCGTTATTGTTTGTGTGGCACCAAGGACTCCGCAGGCCTATAAATGTTGAAGGAATTTAAAAAATATGAACAGTTGTACTCCATAAGTCTACAGAAGTGTAAAGTGAGACATTACTTTTAATACATAAAAATGCTGGCTAAGTTGGTAAGTCATACAAATAAGACGTTAAAAATATTTTATTAAAATTCCCATAATATTATTACTATGTGTAGTACGTAATTTAACCAAAATTGTTTTCAATGTATGTATGTAAATATCGATCATTTTTCAAGTTTATTTATGCAAGTAACTAGTAGTTTTTTCACGTCAGTATTAAAATTTAGAACGCATTTAGTGTAGTCGAATGAACTAAAATACCTAATAGGTATTTATAATCAGTAAAACACTTCCTCATGTTGAGCAAACGTACTTAGGCCAGTATTCTGTATTTGCTTACATATATGTGTTAGATTAATTTTATGTGTTTGCTAAATTGTCATAAGATATACATATTAATTTGAAACTTAAAAATTTCAAGAGGAAAATTATTACTACAATAACATTTCTTATCCCTAGTGCTGCTTTGCATAACTATTTTTATTGTGAAATCATAATATACTTATATCCGTAATACACATAATATATACAATAACATACACATAATATATACATTACTTTTTTGTAAATGGATTTACAGATTTTTACCCCACTTCCAAAAAGTAGACGGTTTTCAATTGATGTTTGTACTTTTTTTTATTAAAGCTTATGTTAAACAGTATGGTGTTAAGTGTTTATAACAAAACCGGAATGTGTTAACGGATATAATGATCACTTATGTTGTAAGGACAAAGGACTGATCCATAACAACAGACCTGAATTAATGCACGGATAACACAAACATTTGCCGCTTTGGAATTCTCCTTAGCATATTGCATCACAGAGCTGATTAGTTTTAAACAAAATAACCTATGACGTTATTCACTAAATTTACGGTACATTGTTATACATTTCGACTAAATCTCATTACATAACATAAAATTAGGTACTCTTATCCAGACAAAGCTTTATATGCTATGTTGGCGGGTGGGCTTATATACGAAAACACATCGAGAATTCGGTAATTCAATGTTATATGACACGTTTATACAACGAAGCCTGCGAACAATCGCAAAATACAGCAATAATATATTGTTCGTCGGCTGTGACAATTAGAGGTGTCGTTATGTCTATTTGTATGTTTGTCATTTCTATTGTTTCTATTATAATGTATTTACGACCTACGAATATGTAATACTTCTATTAGATTTGAAATAGTGGTTGCTTTTTGTGTTGCTTTCTCATGCTTAATAATTTCAATAGTCTTCGTCGTAACAGCTATCGTAACTGTTGTAGTTTTAAAACACTAAATGGATCTTTGAATGTCATGCGTCTGCAAATTTTTGAATATTGGGAAACTCCATACATTATAGTAGAGTTTATATTTAAAGTAACACGTTCCATTTAGCCTCATACCACGCAACATTTTCATTTAACTGATCATTCAGGATTGTCTACTTTTTGTGTTCCAGATTGTTCTGTTTGCCGTGGTGGCTGTGGCTCTGGCTAGGCCGCAACTCTATTCTGGCTACGGCTACAGCAACTACGGTGTCGGATATCCTAGTTATGGCTACAGCGGATATTCTGGCTACAGCAGCCCTGTCGCGTACGGTGGTTACGGTGCTTATGGTGCTTCGCCATACAACTACGGCTATGGATACGGCTACTAAATCTAGAATTCGTAGTGATTTTATGTTCGTAAATTCTTTTAGTTGTCTTTAGATTGGCTTTAAACTCATAATTCGGCTCGCTGATTATGTTTTATTCGTTTGTATAAATTGTTTGTTTTTATGAGAATTATATGGTTTTTGTAAACATGTTTTGTTTTATTATTTTTGATGCAAAATCGTGAAGTGTATATTTTTAGCATCGTACCAACATTTAAAATATTTAAGATTCCGATTAGCAATTATAAAATTAAAATCCTTTTTCGTTCACTTAACATAATATTGGGCAGATCTATTAAAAAGAAAATATAAATGAAATGAAAAGTATTCTTTAAAAACCAACTAATAATAAATAAGTTTAAAGAATTAAATTTCAATTTTTAGCTGTCAAATAACAGTATTAACAAACTGTGACGTCACCGAATCGGCCATAATGCTGCGTGCGCAAGAAAGACATAGCGGGATAACATTACCATGCACTCACTTTTGCTCAAAACAATATTTAAAATATGATTAACTGCTTTATTAATCAACAAATTTTATTGCTAATTTTATAAAAGACTTTCTTTTTCTTATTCTTTCCTGTTATATGTAAAATATTGTAGAAATGCAAACATGGGAAACTTCCCTAGTAGTATAATAGATTTGAATAGAGACGGTTAGAATTAAGTTATAACAACTTTAATTTAAATTTGTCAACTATCTACAGGGTCACTGAAAATATGACGTATTTCTGTTAAGAGCTATTTGTCATGTGAGCCTTATCCATAAGTAAAAAATTATAACATTTGAATGAAATAAAATAATTTTTACACTACCCATCAGTTATCTAAAATATTTTTTCCAAAGTTATGAGGCTTATGACAGAAAAAAAAGTTATAATTTACGAATAACTTTCAATAAAAGAAATATCAAGTTGGTTGGAACATACTTATTCTTTACGATGGCGAGCTGTATAAATATTCTATTTTGCTTTCAAATTGATAATCCATAAGACCAACATTGCGAAAATAGTATATAGAATCTTTATTAATAATAATTATAAAGATTTTAATGAGTCTGTAAAGTATAAGGCTGTACCATGTAAAGTCTTTAAAACTGTACTTAAAGAATTAAAGTAAACTTTGAATTATCGATTTGGAAATACTTAATTTTTAGGTAACAAAGTTAAAGGCAATGCTTTGTTTGCAAATTATCAGATACTTGTCCTGGTTGTTAAATTTCACGTGTATAATCCTACTTATATTGTAAATGCGAAAGTTTTGAGGATAGATGTATATTTGTTCCTCTTTCACGAAAAATTTACTGAACAAATTTGGATGAAACTTGACAGTAATATTGGTTTTACATCAGAATACAATTAGGCTACAATTTATAATGATTTTGTGTAATTTGGTCATAATATAACGATACATATCAAGTAACTCGGAAAAAATTGCTATCTTGGCGTATGCTGCCTAAATCGTTGGAGTTAGACAAAGATGATGTACCATAGGATTGTTTGTTTTAAATAGATCTAAATAAAAGTCATTTTTGTGGAAGCCACTATGACAAATAGTGATTGTTTCAAAATCTACAGAACGAATTTTTATGAAATTTCGTATAGAGATAGTTAACTCTGGAAAGGTTTTATATAGGCTACTTTCTATCCCGGAAAACCCTTGCACGCGGGCGAAGCCGCGAGCAAAAGCTAGTATACATATAACTTCATGAAGTATAATTATGTATTATAAAATTTCTGACAGTTATTTTTATTATTGTTTTCCAATAAACGGATTATGATCGAAAATAAAATTTTAAAATTAAACTTTTTTCGGATTTTATCACAGTTTTAATAAAATAACATATATAACATAACATCACGCATTTTATCCCCGAAGGGGTATGCAGAGGCGCAACTAGGGCATCCACTTTTCGCCAAGTATGTTCCGTCCCATGATGTGATAGGGGGCGAGCCTATCGCCATGGTTTAAATATTAATAGATATTATAGATTTAAATATTATTTGCCAAATTGCGATGCTTGGTTTGCTGACAATAAGTGACATGTCCGGTATATTGCAAACAATAAAGTACCTATCTATTCTGAATTTATTATAGGAAAAAACTACAAGATTAAAGTGCATTGGCTTTAATAAAATCAACCCTATTTTGATTAACGATTTTCCGTTGCCTTAGTTTTGTTGTAGCGTCAATGCTGTAGTGCTGGAGGTTGTGAATTTCTAGCTCCGTCGATACTTTGGTTTTAGTATTTCTAACAATATTTATTTGCTCGGGATTCGATACATACTCGGGCTTGATAGGCCAGTAAAACCTTAGGCGAATCTTTTTAGCACTATGTTTGAATGTGTTGCGTAGGCTCTTTCCACAGTAGAGTAGGATAAGGGCCGGTGAAAAAAAAAGGGTGTATTTATCTAATAAATTACAGTTCTATGGAAAGACACCATAACCAGGTTATCAATGTTTTTCTTAATATTCTCTAGATATGTAAATCGTAATAAATATTGTTTATCTAGAATCTTCCGTAACAGATCAGACTCAATACTAATTTGCAAAAAATCGGGAACGTTCTCTGCATACATAAGAAGCCAGGAGACATCGCATGCGTACCGCCCATCCCGGATGTTTGATACACATCTGTAGGTACATTGAATTCATTCATTACATTTGAAGATCAAGGACGCTTTTTGTTAAGTATGTCACTTAACAAGGCGTGGTCGCAGCAGTTCGTATATAAGCCCACTAAGGACACCTCAGGAGTATCACTTGTACGAGCAAGTAACTCCAAAAATGTTCTTCAGACTGGTAAGCTATTTGTAATTACATATTACAATTTATAAATATATTTTATTTATTTATAAGCATACCAACTACATTGTAACGATAAAAACATTTTAGAACACTTATATACTAGTTAATTACAAGGTACAATGTATTTTACAGGCATTTATAACATTTCAAAAAAATTATCCTTAACGAGAGTGGATACAGGAATTAAAAATGTATATGTAGAAATATTGGGCAATGTGATTTTTATGCACAGACAGGGCCATTTTGACATTTCATTAATTAAAGAAACCATAGACTTGTGTTCGTGAAAACAACATTTTATCATAAGTTATTCTAACCATAGACGTTAAATAAAAACGTGTAAGTTTCGAAAAAAATTAATATTAATAAAAAGTAATTTTAATTTTACATGCCCTAATGTAACTAATAATAATAATAATAATAATAATTTAACTTTATTGCAACAAAAAGAACACAGAAATAATAACATTACGAAGTACATAAACAGTAATTGGCATATCTGAGTTTAAGCATTTCAATTATTGTCAGGGGTCCCCAAACTAGGCTATGCCTGTATCTTGGGATACCTATAATGAGAGTCAAAACTCATGAGTAGCCGATAATGCAAATTACAGACAAATAAAAACAGTTATTCTAAAAAAATTATAATAATAATAAACAAACTAAAATCTACAAACTCTTTTATATAACAAAGAAGAAAGAATAAAAAAATATAATAAGTATTTCTATACAAACTTGGCAAACATAGGTACTTGGGTAATTATACAAATTCGAAATTTAAATGAAAAGAATGCATGAAGTTTCAAATAAGAAAGATACAAAAAATATAAATAATAATAACATAATAATAATAACTTTCATTGGTATTTAAATGCCATGCCAGCCATGGTTGCCAAAGAAAAGAAATAACCAAAGGGAAACAAAATTTTTTTTAGATAAAATGAGATCAATTTATATAAATTAAGTAAGTAACTAGACGAAGAGAATTTGTCGGAGTGGCAACATCATACTTTCAGTCAATAATACATACACTATATTCGCACTAAAATACAAGATGATCAAAAAATTTGTAAATTAAAACCGCGATTTTTAGTGAAAATATTTGTTATGCATTGATTGTTTATGTCACAATGTTAGCAAATGTAAAGACGTATATGTCCATAGTTTCATTTAGTATAACGCAATGTAAAAATGACGCTATATACCAACCAATAAAAACATTGTTTCCAAATAATCGTGATTATAGTACATACTTTGACGGGAATAAAAATTATGGCTGATTATAACTGTAATATGAGAATTTACGAACAAATATATGTATATACTATACTTATATGTTGTTTTAGTGAATATAGAGTCATTTATTAGGATTTTTTTTAAAGTTTTTTTAATTTATTATGATTTTATTAGGTACTTAAACATTTACTGTAATCTATTTTAGATTTTAAAATTGCGGCTTTTATGAAAATTGATAAGATTTTTTAAAAATACCTCGATGTTGATGCTTGCGTCAATTTCGTATGCTTTAAATAAAAAGTAGAAGTGTACCGTTATATAATACCCTTAACATTACATTTGAATGGTATTATTACAGCAATTATTTACGATACAAATATACGATAATGCTGTAGCCATACGTAAAAATTAAACTAATATTTGACCAGACTTGTTGATAAAAGATATAGGAAGAATATTCTTTAATTTAATCCTAACAGATATAATATTATGTATATGGATTTTGCATTAGAGGATGTATATTTAAATTTATTTTTACTATTGCAGCTCGCTTTCTTCGCCCTGGTGGCTGTGGCCTTCGCCAACCCCAAACCTGAGCCGCAGTTGCTGAGCTATTCCGCCCCGGTCGCTCCCGTCGCGTACTCGGCATACTCCCCGGTCGCATACTCCGCGCCCTACGCTGCCTATCCTTATGGTTACTCTGCTTACTACGTACGCTAATACAAATGACTTCTCACTGCGCTTCAACTGGCCTTTCGATATGCTTAATGATTTAATATACGTTTGAACAGTATTTTTTGTTTCAATTATTTCTTAATATGTATTTATGTCTTTGGATTATCCGATAATTATGTAGCTGATTAATACAGGTAATCCGAGTTTTTTTGATATCGGCTGACTTATAATTATTTTCAAAATATCGTGAAAATTATTAATTAATGTAAGCATTACATTGGCTATCCCATTAACAACAGAAATTAAAATTAATTTATTATCTTGTAAAAAAAATATAATAACTATACATGTATAGTTTATTTACTATAGATATCTCCATAACTTTCTCGCTTTTACCTGTTTTACCCGACTGTTCTAGAAAGAAGGTTAATTAGTATCGTGAATGTAGGAGGGCACATTCACGATACGAATCAACAATATGCCACTAAAATTACGGTATCTATTAAGTACCTGTTATAACAATATAAGAAATATTCATAACAGTTCCACAACATATAATTTATATCTATCATGTTATGAAACATAAACAACAAATTTAGTATTTTGGTTCACTTCAAAATTACCTTCTGTAATGGTATCACATTTCCATATAATATCATGAAAGTTGTCAAATTCTTGTTTTTTATTTCCATTGATACCTATATTATATTCGATTTCATATCTAAATATAGATGTCAATGCCCACTTTAAGTATAAATAGATATTTCAAATACACATAAATTCGTAGTTTTTATACCCAAAGGGGTAGGGACAAAGTTTATGCATCCATGCTTTGCCTATTTCGTTCGCATGATATATTGATATGCCAGTCTGCTATTGAGCAGACTGGCATATCGCCATATTAGACAAAAAAAAACAAAACAATTTACAATTAAGAATATAATTACGTAAATTATGTTTCTTGACCTGGGAATCGATTCTAGAATGTCGTTACTGGTCCGAAAGAAGCAAGCTTTCACCGTACCGTTAGTCCAAACGACGACATTAATAATATCAATATAATTCAACAATAGGTCGGAATATTCTAGAAAACAACCATTTCCATAGGCTGACTAATATTCACAATGTACATTGTATTTTATTGACCGAATTATCCATTATGTCAGTAAATATAATACAAATTAACAAAAGTATCAAACACATCCTTACAGAGAAATCGTCAATGTCACACGCAGAAATTGGTGGAATTAGTAACTATTGTTGGACTGATATTTAGTTAAACCAGAATTACGACGCTGCGCAGTATTAAAAAAAAATTAAAATTAAATTTGACACACATAAAGGTCTTAGATAGACCAAGTGATTAAAAATAGCATTTCAATTTAGAAATAATGTAACACGTTTAATTTTTTCATACAGCTATTAAAGTAAATTTAAAAACTGCACATTTACGGTGTGGCGGTACAATTAGTATACTCATCGCCATATATACCACCTCCGAATAGGAACCATCAGAGGGGCCGCGGCCGGTCAGGCGCAACATCTGCCTGACGCAACATCTTCCCCTTCCATAGAGTAACGCAACCATCTGTTCCTATACAGCGGTGTCTACCTTTATGCCGCCAACTACGGCACTTTACTTTTAGATTGGTCTACAATTCATTTCATTCCTTGTACGATATAAGGATGGTAAATGGTCTCTTTGCTTTAATACTCGTATAATACCCGAATTGCATACATAAAGTTTGGTTAAAGTGCAACATAGAGCTGATAGCTTGTATAGTTATAAATGCAAAAATCAATGCGCATTATATAATGGATAGCTTCTTAGCTATAATAATGATATTACGCGCAATACCAAATCACCTTAACGAATACGTAATATTCCACATCTATTCCCCTATCGTACATTTACTATTGTGTAGTATGTAATGTAAACAATCACTAATCAGTCTTCTAAAATCGTACCGTACTGCTCTGGTCTAAATTATATAATACAATATTTATTACACTAATTTATTACAATAATTACACTATTGGCATTATTTTAAGGCATATATGTTTCAGTAGCCAAGGGTTCATATAGATGGCTTCTTACCGGCTTTCCTTTTGTAAAATATATGAGCAAATTATTCAAATAAATTATATTTTTAATAAATTAATAATAATATTTATTACATAGTAGGCTTAAATCTAATTATAATTAGTAGTAGAGCGTACTTTTTGGGTCGGCCTCCCTTTCGGAAAATTTTACCCTTTGCCACCGATATGTATAAATAATAAGTTTGTAATACTCATTCACCATTATTATGGTAAGAATAAAGAGCAATTAAGTTGCTCTACCGCTACAGAGTAATTGCTATAACGGAAAAATAGGCGCAGCTGCAATTGTAGCTATAGTTTGAACCTCGTTTAATATGGAATAAATAATTGACAGACAGCTTAAGAGCCAAGTCACGAAGTTGCCGCCCAAGCGGGTTTCTGTCAGCAGCTACGAGTGTGCCGCGGCAAATGTGCCCACATGCATGGGCGTGCATTTGGTGTGGAGACCAAGCGCACAAGAATTGCCTCGGGGGGGGGGGGGGGAAGGATGGATTTTGGGGGACGTTGGAGACATCAACGATTATAGGATGAAATGAACCAACTAGCTGTCTGTTACCGTCATTTATCAGTACGTGGGCCGGAACTACAGAAGGATCGGGAGGACGGGCGAAGTCAAGTCCTCGGTGGCGAGGACGAACAGTCGTGTACAGAGTTGGAGTGTCATGAACTAGTTCTTACAGTGAATAGCCAGAATGATATCGTCTTCTAGATCGATTAGACCAGAATGTCAATAATCAACATTTAATAATACGATGCCGATTAATCAAGCCCGTAGTCACCTTGCTCGGACTACAAGCGGAGTGTAAAAAATGAATTTTGTTTATCTTAAGTAATTTTTTATTAGGTACCTATCAATTATAGTAAATGTAATAACATCATAATTATCATTTCATGTTATTCATTCAGGTAAAAACGAAAATAGATTAATCTTGAATAGGCAATAAACTAGGAGTTAGACTATTGATAAATATATTCTATATACAGTACATTCGCAATAACAAATAAGTAGTGACGAGCTGAAAATAACGTTGAAGGTCGGAAGGTCGATATCCATTTTACTTTGTTGTAATACGAGGTCTAGAAACTTTCCTGCAGAAAAGTCAAGAATTTATGAAATAATGAAAACAAGAAGTTTTAAAAAATAATAACCTTATAAAATAAGTCGTCATATATTCAATATAATGTATTATATGATAAACCGTGGCAAAAAATATATTTTAAAGAACTGCAGCACCTTATTTAAATAGAAGGCCATACGTTGATTTTTTTATAAATTTAAGTGTCAATGGAAACGTAATTGTTTTAACGCTCCGCTTAAAGAATTATAGTATATTTAATTTAATAGAACATCAAATAGTAATAATAGCACCTCCGTAAAATATTCAATATCATACAGTAAAGTAGTGCATAATATATTATTTTTGAAATATCATTTTACCTATGTATGCTCGATAGAAAATATCGAGGTAACATATTGGTATCTTCATCTTAATTGAATAGGGTTCAATATATCACGTTTAATTTCATGTGACATTTATAAGAACTTCCGTAATGCTTATTATAATGCGATAGTGATTGATTTCGTACACGAAATTAATCTTAACTGTGGCTTGTATGGCAACTACCGTAACCAGTAGCCTATGAATTTATACAGAAAATAATCTCAATTAAAAATCATTATAAAATTGAATGCGACGAGAGCAAATATTATGATAGTAAAGTCAAACTAAATAAACAACAAAATGAGAAGGCAAAAATACAAAAATAATGGGGATATGATCAAATTATTTTTATAATAAGACATGAGTAATTTTAAAGCAATCGTAACCGTAGGTGGACGGCAAGTAAGATCCGGAGTAAGCCGAGTAGGTCAGAGGGGCAGCAGCGACGCTGGGTTTAGCGACAGCTACAGCCAACAAGGCGGCGAGGGCAACTGCGGTCTAGAAAAGTTAAAGTGAGACATTACTTTTAATACATAAAAATGTTAAAGTGAGACATTACTTTTAATACATAAAAATGTTGGTAAGTCATACAAATAAAACGTTGAAAATATTTTATTAAAATTCTCATAATATTATTACTGTGTGTAATACATAATTTAACCAAAACGTTTTCAATGTTTGTATGTAAATATCGAACATTTTTGAAGTTAATTTACGCAAGTACCTAAAAGGTTTTTCCCGTCAGTGTTAAAATTTAGAACGCATTTAGTTTAGTAGAATGAGCCTACCTATATTTATAAACAGGAAAACACATTCTCATGTTGAGCAAACGTATTTAGGCAAGTATTTTGTGTTTGCTTAGGTACATATATCTGTTAGATTTATTTATATGTATTTGTTAAATTGTCATTAGGTATATTAATTTTAAACTTAAAAATTTCAAGAGGAAAATTATTGCTACGATAAAATTTCTTATCCCTAGTGCTGCTTTGCATAACTATTTTTATTGTGAAACTAGCTTCCGCCCGCAGCTTCGCCCGCGTGGATTTCGGGTTTCAAAAATGTAGAAGGTGCTCAATTTGTCGGGATGTTTTTTTAATTTATGGTGGTATGCAGGTCGTCCGATTGTCCGGTCAGGGTCTGATGATGGGATCCTGGTGAAATCGAAGGAACTTTTAACCATTAAGGTTGCACACGAAATGACGGAAGCTTAAAAAATGCAGTAACTTCTCCCGTTTTCCCAACATTTTCCATCACTGCTATGCTCCTATTAATTGTAGCGTGATGAAAAGTATACTATAACCAGCTCAGGAGTATGAAAAATAATTGTACCAAGTTAAGTTAAAATCCGTCGAGTAGTTTTTGTTTCTATAACGGTTATACAGACAGACAGACAAAAATTTTACTAATTGCATTTTTGGCATCAGCATCGATCCCTAATCACCCCCAGTTATTTTGGAAATATATTTCATGTACAGAATTGACCTCTCTACAGATTTATTATAAGTATAGATATGCAAAAGTAGCTCAAAAATTGTCCATAACGAAAACATGCATTTTAAAGTAAAACAAAAGAAATAATATCGTGAAGCCAACCAAATAACTAATGATATATTAAATTTTGTGACTGTTCAATTTAGTCGGGTCCGCGATATCACTTTTGTTGAGTTTCAGAACGCGACATTACATTATTATATTCTGTGCTCCAACGCACACTGCTTTGATGTTAGGAACACACCTACATTGCTTAGACAACAGTGAACTTTATACAATGGCAATAAAGCTCAAATTGACTCTACGTATTAGTTAGAAAACGTTTGTATGGGAAATAGAAAAATGCTGTTTTGAGGATTTTCCCGGCAATTATTCGAATTTTTCTCACCTTTTAAACCTTCCCTAGACCTCCACGAATAATTCAAGACCAAGATAAGATAAATCCGTTCAGCCGTTCTCGAGTTTTAGCGAGACTAACGAACAGCAATTCATTTTTTTATATATAGATTATACTATACTAGTTGACCCGACAGACGTTGTCCTGTCTTAACTATGTATGCACCTCAGAACAATGACAAGCATAGAAGTAACACTATGACATTTGAGTGTACTGTGTCTTAGACAGCAAGAAATTTAATTGTGTTGCGATCCCTTCTGACATCTTATCGATATCGATAGATGATTTGTCTATCGGCTATGGTAAATTCACAGACCTGCTAAAATAAACACTTTTCGGTCAGTCAACTACAAACCGTTGCAAATTGCTATTTTAGTTAAAGTCTATAAAAGATATCAAAACCCTGATTTGGTATTCAAGTACCAAAAAAAGTCTGGGTATATAAAAGCACTCGGTAAAAAGCTGTTAAATTACAATAAACTATAGAACTACCGGCGTTCTTCGAGCTAAATTTTGTCCAATTTTCATTTGCTATTTACAGCAGTTTCCATGCCTTCCGAAACGTCATTTACTAAACACAAAAATGATTTAGAATTTAGATTATTAAATTAAGAAACTGTTAGAAATTTCGGAAGGAATGGAAACCGCTGTAAGTAACAAACAAGAAATCGGCCGGAATTTCGTCTAGGAGAAAGCCAGTACGCCTTCTGTTCTTTTCTGACTTTCTTAGGCATTAAAAGATACCCAAGAGGTGGGATTTGACAGAAGCTACTAAAATGGGACAGTAAAATTAAAACACAGCGGTATCATTCATGTCACATATGTTTGATAACTTATTTCAATGTTAATAAAACTTTGTCGAAATACTTAGAGCAAACACGGTGCTGTTTTTTCCAATGCCAATTGGGACGAGCTATGGCAACGATCCATTTTTGCCTCATAGCATCATCTGTAGGGAATCTGCAATGAAACACATTGTATGAAACACACTATGAAAATCAGATAGTTTCCTCGATCCCAGCCTTCGCGCACGGTTTCCAAGTGGCTTTTACCACTACACCACCGTATATTGAAAGTAAAAGGCAATTTATGCAAAATAGTAAACTACAATATACCAACATTTATGTTATCGAAAGAATATGCAGCACAACACTATTGAACACGACTACGTAAATTGGTAAAAATGAAAAATACTTAATAATGACTGGATCGAATGGCCAACAGCAGATTATAATATGACTAGAGCATAATAAAGTATAATTAATAACACTTTTCGCACTTATGTACAGGGTTTAAGCAAATATATTAGGTTTTTTGTTTACTCACCGATGGAAGCTGATGATTTCAGTTTCATTTTCTTTACGAGAAGAATGAGATTTACACCCCACAATAACGCAGGCCATTGCTTGTTCCTAGGGATATATTTTACTTAAACAGCACTGTGTATTTATTAAAATTAACAACAATAATTTTACACAACATGTAGCCACTTTAGAAAAGTACGCGCTGAAGTATAACGTAACTAAATTGTGTGAGCGCGTTTGTGACATTGTTTTGAGATTGGCAAGTTGGAACATTTGACATTTTATTTGCTTTTTAATTCGGCATCATAGAGAGGACCAAAGGTAACCATTTGATTATTTTAAAGTGTACGCAAGCCGACCTTAGCAACATAATATTTGTCTCGTTCTTTTCAACGGTTTTGGCCTATTTGAAAAAATAGGATAAGTATATGAGGGTAATTTAGATTCCTTCTATGCTTGTTCTTGTTCTGAGGTATGCACGCGCGCATTCTGTGGATCGCTGACAATTATTTCAAACCATTGACAGTTATGTAAAATTAATATTGTCGTTAAATTTTCTAAGTTTACGCGCAATTTTTTTATTTTTTTCTTTCACAAGAACCTTCTCCTGGCAATACAAAACACAACAAAAAAAAATAGTGAAATCGGTCAGGCCGTTCACGCGTGATGGCGTGACCAAGGAAAATAGGGATTCATTTTTATATATATAGACTGATATATAGATACCCGCAATACACACAATATGTAAAGGGTACAACGACGTTATTTTTTGTAAATAGATTTACAAATTTTTCCGCCACTTCCAAAAAGTAGGCGGTTTTTAATTGGTGTTTGTATTTTTTTTATTTAAACAAATGTTAATAATTGTGGTGTTAGGTGTTTATAACAAAACCGGAATGTGCTAATTGATATAATGATCATTTATATTGTAACGACAAAGGACTGATCCATAACAACAGATCTGGATTAATGCCCGGATAATTCAAACATTTGCCGCTTTGGAATCTTCCGTCGCTATTGCATCATAGAGCTTGATAAGTTTTAAACAAAATAACCTGTGACGTTGTTCACTAAATTTACGGTACATTGTTATACATTTCGACTGAATCTCATTACATAATATGAAATTAGGTATCATTATCCACTCAAAGCTTTATTCGTTATGTTGGCGGGTGGGTTCATATGCGAAAACACATCGATAATTCGGTAATTCAATGTTATATGACACGTTTATGCAACGAAGCCTGCGAACAATCGCAAAATACAGCAATAATATATTGTTCGACGGCTGTGACAATTAGAGGTGTAGTTATGTCTATGTGTTTGTTTTTCATTTCTATTGTTTCTATTATAATGTATTTACGACCTACGAATATGTAATACTTCTATTGGATTTGAAATAATAGTTGCTTTTTGTGTTGCTTTCTCATGCTTAATAATTTCAATAGTCTTCGTCGTAACAGCTATCGTAACTGTTGTAGTTTTAAAACACTAAATGGATCTTTGAATGTCACGCGCCTGCAAATCTTTGAATATTGGGAAACTTCATACATTATAGTAGAGTTTATATTCTTAAAGTAACACGTTCCATTTAGCTTCATACCACGCAACATTTTAATTTAACTGATCATTCAGGATTGTCTACTTTTTGTGTTCCAGATTGTTCTGTTTGCCGTGGTGGCTGTGGCTCGGGCTAGGCCGCAACTCTATTCTGGCTACGGCTACAGCAACTACGGTATCGGATATCCTAGTTATGGCTACAGCGGGTATTCTGGCTACAGCAGCCCTGTCGCGTACGGTGGTTACGGTGCTTATGGTGCTTCGCCATACAACTACGGCTATGGATACGGCTACTAAATCTAGAATTTGTAGTGATTTTATGTTCGTAAATTCTTTAGATTCGCTTTAAACTCATAATTCGGGTCGCTGATTATGTTTTATTCGTTTGTATAAATTGTTTGTTTTTATGACACTTAAATGGTTTTTGTAAACATGTTTTGTTTTTATTATTTTTATGCAAAATGGTAGTGTATATTTAGCATCATACCAACGCATCTTGTTTTTTTAAAATACCGATTGAAAATTGTTATTTTAAAATCCCTTTTCGTTCATTCAACATAATATTGGGCAGTACTATTAAAAAGAAAATATTATCTTTATTTATTGAGGAAAACCAATAGAAAAAAATGTTATACTTTAATTAAATACAATAATTTTTACACTACCATGATCATGAGAAAAAAAAATAAAATTCAAGAATAAAATTCAATAAAAGAAATATTAGGTATAATAATATAATAATAATAACAGCCCTGTATTATATACTTGCCCACTGCTGAGCACGGGCCTCCTCTACTACTGAGAGGGATTAGATCTTAGTCCACCACGTTGGCCTATTGCGGATTGGTAGAATTCACACACCTTTGATATTCCTGTAGACAATTTCTCAGATGTGCAGGTTTCCTCACGATGTTTTCCTTCAACGTTATAGCGAACGATAAATTCACAAAGAATACACACATGATTTTTTAGAAAAATCAAAGGTGTGTGCCCTTTGGATTTGAACCTGCGGACATTCATCTTTGCAGTCCGTTTCACACCCAACTAGGCTATCGCCGCTTATCGCTTATATATTAGGTATATCGTATTATATTTTTATACAGATCTGTAGTTATCGAACCAGGCTCATTTCATTATTAAACAAAAACATAGCACTACTTATAATAACCGATTCTGTGCGATAACTTCCCTTCGAAACCAATACCTTATACTTTTGAATATAAAGGCATGTAGAGCTACTAATGTACAGAGACTCCTTGAAAAATACTAATTGGTCTTTACTCGATTTGAATATGATAGATGATATTGTTTACGGCGATGAGCTGTATAAGTATTCTACTTTGCTTTTAAATTGATAATCCATAAGACCAACATCCGGAGAATAGTACCTAGAGTCTTTATTAATAATAATTATAAATATTTAAATAAGGTTATCTAAAGTCTTTAAAACTGTACTAAAAGAATTAAAGTAAACTTTTAATAGCTATAATGGATTTGGAAGTGCTTAATTTTTAGGTAACAAAGTTATGGAAAATGCTCTGTCTATAAATTATCAGATACTTGTCCTGGTGGATATCATATATCACGTATTATGGTTTTCCATCGATATATATGTACTACGTACTAGATTTGGCGTTCCTAACATTCACTGTGTTCTACTGAATTGAACTGCAATCGATTCAAACTGAATTTAGTATGGTCAATATTGACAGCTTATGGTTGAGTACGGAGTGCCGATCATACTATAAGAACTATAGTTAAATGTAAACCTGGATATGAATAAAAAATATTAGTCAAATAAGTAAATTTGACTAAAATTTTTTATTTATTTCTTGTTCAATTGAATAAATAGATTATTACATTTTAGTTCAGATTTTAAACAAATAGTTTACATGGACATGTGTATCTATAGAATATACGTCAATGTTGTTTTCGAATAAACTCATTATGATTTAATATAAACAAATTAAGAAAGAAAGTCTTCGCTAATAAAGTTAAATATTAATTGCCAAATTGTGATGTTTGATTTGCTAACAATAAGTGACATGTCCGGTATGCTACAAAAAATCAAGTATTTACTTTTGAATTTATTTTGTTATTTATTTATTTTTTATTATTTATTTATTTATTTACAGTATTATTATTTACTTACAATATTTGCTAGTAGCACCGAGACTAAGCTACGCTTGTATCTTGGGCTGCCACAATAAAAGTTACATTGTAAGTATTTAGCCGCAAGCAGAAAACTATGCAATTTATAGTACTTAACTATGAGCTAAATAATAATAAGTAATAATAATTAAAATGTAGAAATTAGGTGAACAAACAAATCAAACGATATACTGAAACAAGTTTAAAGGATAATATGATCAGTAGTAAGTTTCTGTACCAAGAGTGTGTTTGTGGAACGGAGTGTGGTCTATGTAGGATGAATGAATGTTGTGATATGTGGTGAACGGTGGTGATGAACGATAGATACTTTGATAATGTAAGGAATTATTCTATTAATATGTTTGTGTACCTATTTATTAGGTTTTCTGTTTCAATGTAATCGAGGCGTTGGAGAAAATTCGTCAACTTTGTTTTTGCTTCGTGATTGGTGCAGCCTTTAAGGGAGCATTTAAAAGAGACATTATTGTATTCGGATGGATGGCTGTGTATTGGGAACCTTTTTGCAAACGATGATTTAATAGATGGGAGTGGAATTCTAAAGGCACGTTTGGACTTGATTGCGTCATATAAAGGTGATTTTTTAGAGGAAAAAAACAAGAAAAAAGATTAAAGTTAAAATATTGTTTATCTAGAATTTTCCATAAGAGCTCAGACTCAATAACAATTTACAAAAAACGGGGGACGTTCTCTGCATACATAAGAAGCCAGGGGCATCGAATGTTTGATACACATCCGTAGGTACTACATTGTATTCATGCAGTACATTTGAACATCAAGGAGTCTTTTAAGTACATTACACTAAATAAGGTGTGGTTGGCGCAGTCCGTATATAAGCCCACTAAGGATAACTGAGGAGCATTACTTGTACAAGCAAGTAACTGCAAAAATGTTCTTCAGAGTGGTAAGCTCTTTATAATGACATAGAATCGTACTAATATCATAAATGTGAAAGTTTGTGAGGATGGATGTATATATGTATTTATGCATGTCTGTATGTATGTTTGTTTGTTTGTCTTTCACGAAAAAGTATTGAACGAAATTGGATGAAACTTTACAGTAATATTGGTTTTGTGTAATTTGGTCATAATATAACGATATCAAGTAAGTTGGAAAACATGCTATCTTAACGTACGCTGCCTGAACAGTTGGAGTTAGACAAATATGATGTACCGTAGGAATGTTTACCTTAAATAGTTCTAAATATAAGTCCGGGACAGCATATATCTACCTTTTATGTGGAAGCCAGCCATAATAGTGAGCTATAAATAGAATTAAATCGAATACTTTTTTACAATACACATTTTAGAATATATATCAAATTCTTATCAAAATAAATACATTTATCGCTTTAAATATTTAATGTAAGTAAACTTTGTCTTATACACTGAGTAATTTAGCCGAATGGTTTAAAAGTTATCACGATATGATTGACTTTAATGAACTGCCATAAAGTATATCGATTTTCTCAAAATCTATAGAACGGATTTTTATGAAGTTTCGTATGGAGATAGTTGACTCTAGAAAGGTTATAGGCTATTTTCTATCACGGGAGAATATGAACCGGGACTTTTATTATACAGGGGACTTGTATCCTGGAAAACTTATTCACGCGGGCGAAGCCGCGAGCAAAAGCTATTCTAACCATAGACGTTAAATAAAAACATGTAAGTTTCGAACAAAATAAATAATAATAAAAAGTTATTTTAATTTGACATGCCATAATGCAACTAGACGAAGAGAATTTGTCGGGGCGGCAACATTAAACTTTCAATTAGTCATACACCTACATACGACACATTCGTAATAAGCTACAAAATGAAAAAAAAAACTTAATACTAAAACTGAGATTTTTGGCGAAAATATTAGTTATTCAAATTCAAATAAGTTTTGGCATAAGTTTAGCAGAGATAAAAACGAATATGTAGTTTCATCAATATAACCCTGCATACCTACTAATAAAAACATTGTTTCCTAAAAATCGTGATTACAGGCATAATGCCTTAAAGTGCATTGTACGTTCCGGCTGAATATGAAATGTACTTAATTCGAAAATTTACAAACAAATATAATAAATATTGTTTCAAGGAATATATAGTCATTGATTAGGATTTTGATGCCATTTTATAATACTTATAAACTAAAATTAAATATATACCTAAATGTTTATTTTAATCTATTTTTGCTTTAAAAATGCAGCTTTTATGTGTTAGGGAAAAACGATGGCAGTAAATTTTTACGATGTTCGCGTACATCGTTGCGAAAAACCGACATTATGAAATTAGCTAGGCATTAGTTAAATTATTCTATATTATTTAATTATTACAAATAAATTTATAAAAATAATAATAGATACAAATAATTATTGTAGTCCAGAAAGATTAAATTATTTTATGATATTTATTTAACTAGATAATGTGTTATAATAAAACTTCTTTCAATGTATTAAATAACTTTTTTTATTATTAGTGTCGTTTTTTGTACAAAAATAAAATAACGCGAAGATAATTTTTTTTGGCAATTTTTTATCTTGTTACGCTAAAAAAGTATAACTTCTTACGTGCGTTAATAGGTACACATACACCCTTTTTAAATGTATAGACGTATCTGGCGTCAATTACATATGCTTTAAACAAAAAATGAAAGAATTTTCGTCAATATAAATTAATGTTCGTTTCATACATTTTTAATACGCTAACATTACATTTAGACGGTATTAAAAAGCAATGATTTACGATATAAATATACTATAACGATGTAGACGTACGTAAAAATTAAACTAATATTTGAATAGTTTTGTTAACGGAAGATAAAGGGAGCATATTCTTTAATTTAATCTTCAGAGATAATATTATGTACATATATGGATTTTGCACTAGATGTGAATTTAAATTTACTTTCACTATTCCAGCTCGCTTTCTTCGTCCTGGTGGCTGTGGCTTTCGCCAACGCCAAGCCTACGCTGCTCTTCCCGGGCATATACTATCCAGACGTTCCCATCGTGATAACGATCCCTCCGGCCGACCACTCCGTGCACCACGATGCCCACCAACCTAATAGTTACACTATTTACCACGTACGTTAATACAAATTACTTCGTACTCCGCTTCAACATGCCTAATGATTTAATATACATTTGAACTGAATTTTTCTTTTTATTATTTCTTGATATGTGATCATATCTTTGGATCATCCGATAATTTACACAGATTTATTATTACAGGTAATTTTACTTTTTTGTTTATATTCATAGGCTACCTCCATCGATGTATATGTGCTAACTACTACTACTACTATCTAGTAAGCTAGATCTGGCGTTCCGAACACTCATTGTGTTCGACTCAACTGTACTGCCATCCGTACACTTGACTAAGGTTTTAACATTGGTTATGTACTGAACGGCGCTTATGATATAAGAATTCTAGTCTAAGTATAAACTTGGATATAAATAATACTTATTAGTCAATTAAGTAAAATTATTGGTTCTTCAATATAATAAATAGGTTATAATAGTGACGTTTTGGTTGCCATTTTACTTATGCTCTATGTAAAGCGCTTCACCACTGCATGCTTAAAAAGTTTGGTGAGACGATTGATGTTTTAGCGCTGCAGTGAACTTTAGTACTAACTTCAGATTTTGAACAAATAGTTTATATGGACGTTCGTGTCTATAGAATAGAATATACATCAATTGGATGGGATGGGATAGCCAATATAATATATTAATTTAATGAATGTATTACATTGGCTATTCCATTAAAAACAGAAAATAAAATTAATTTATTTTCTTGTAAAAAAAATTATAATAACTATAAGTATAGTATATTCATGGTAGGTACTTCCATAATGTTCGCGCTTCTTACCTGTTTTTACCCGAGTGTTATAGAAAGAAGGTAAATTAGCATTGTACCCTTCTACATTCACGATACGAATCAACAATAAGCCACGAAAATAAAGATATCTATTAGATACTTAGCTATTATATATAGGTACTTACCTATTGTACGAGTAAATAGCGAGGGTGCAATGTGTAATTAATAAGAGAGTATTGAGTTTTGATAACTTATTTAATGTCTCTCACCAATTAATGTTTGCAAATGTTCGTCACTCTTAAAGTTAAGGTTTAATGTTAAGTTAATGTTCAATGTTAAGATAACGTTAGATTAATGTTAAGATACCGAGGACTGAACCCGACTGCCCCGGTAATCGGTTGTTTTACAACTACAGCGCTATTGCCAAATACAATTTTTTACGTAAATGCGCCGCATCCATTTATGCTAACTAAGGTGTTCGGTTATATTACCCGAACACCTATTATAACAACATAAGAAATATTCATAAAAGATCCACAACAGATAATTTATATCTGTATCATATTATGAAACATAGACAACAAATTAACTATTTTGTTTCATTTTAAAATTACCTATCGTAATGGTATCTCATTTCCATAATATCAAGAAAGCTCGTTGTCAAATTCTTGTTTTTTATTTCCATTCATACCTATATCGTAATCGATTTCATAGTTAAATAAAAAAAAAATAACCCATGCTCACTTTAAATATAAATAGATATTTCAAATTCACATAAATCCGTTCTTTTTACTCCCAAAGGGGTAGGTACAGACGCAGTTTATGCTATCATACTTCGCCTATTTCGTCGCATGATATGATAGCAGACTAGCATATCGCCATATCAGACAAAAAGTTTAATTCTGAGCAGTCTTTAAGGATATTTATGATTAAGAATATAATTATACAAATTATGTTTTCTTGACCTAGGAATCGATTCTGGAATGTTGTGACTGGTCCGAAAGAAACAAGCTACCACCCTAACGTTCGTCCAAGCGACGAGATTAATAATATCATTACAATTTCGACAATAGGTAGGAATATTCTAGAAAACAACCATTTCCATAGGCTGACTAATATTCACAGTGTACATTGTATTTTATTGACCAAATTATCCATTATGTCAGTAAATGTAATACAAATTAACAAAGGATCAAACACATCCTTACAGAGAAATCGTCAATGTCACACGCAGAAATTGGTGGAGGTAGTAACTATTGTTGGACTGAAATTAAGTTAATACATTCTAACGACGCTGCGCAGTATGAAAATAATTAAAATTAAATTTGGCATACATATAGATCCTAGACAGACCAAGTTCTGAATTAAATGGTGATTAAAAATACCAATATAATTTCGAAATAATGTTACACTTTTATTTTTTTCATACAGCTATAAAAGAAAATAAAAAAAATGCACATCTATGGCACTTTAGTTTTGGATTGGTCTACAATTGATAAAAAAAAACATTTTATTCCTTGTACGATTAATATTCGAATAGCATACATAAACTCGGTTAAAGTACAAGTAAGAGTTGACAGCTTGTATAGTTATAAATGCAATATTCAATGCGCGTAATAACATAATGGATAACTTCGTAGCTATAATAATGATATTACGCGCAAGTTCAGGATCAGAGAACAAGACCAATTCCACTCCGTCTCGGAGTGAGACAGGGAGATGTAAGATCTCTAAAACTGTTCACCAACGCGATGGAGGACGTCTTCAAGACTCTGGACTTGACTGCACGAGGCGTCAACGTCAATGGAGAGCGCATCTAACATCTTCGTTTCGCAGACGATATAGAAGTCTTTGCAGAGACGCTGGAAGAGCTTAGCGGAATACTGAACGACCTAGGTGGGTCCACTCGGCGGGTCGGTCTCGGCATGAACTTGGACAAAACCAAGGTCATGTTCAATGAACATGTCGTGTCGGGACCGATATCTGTCGACGGCATCCCCCTCGAGGTTGTGCAGGATTACGTTTACCTTGGCCAGGCTATCCAACTAGGCCGGCACAACTTTGAGAGGGAGGCTGATAGGAGGATTCGGTTGGGCTGGGCAGCATTCGGCAGGCTTCGTCGGGTCTTTCTGTCGGCGATTCCACAAGGCTTGAAGACGAAAGTCTTCGAACATTGCGTCCTCCGGTGATGACGTATGGTGCCGAGACGTGGACACTGACGGTGGGGCTAGTCCACAAATTTAAGGACGCGCACCGGGCGATGGAGCGACCTATGCTAGGTGTCTCTCTCGCGGATAAAATCAGAAATGAGGTTATCCGTGAGAAAACCAAAGTAACGAATATAGCTCGGAGAATACGCCAGCTGAAGTGGGAGTGGGCTGGCCATATGTGTCGTAGGAGCGATGGCCGCTGAGGCAGATGAGTCCTGGAGTGGAGACCGCATCTCGGTAAGCGTAGCGTAGGACGACCTCCGACCCGCTGGTCCGACGACATACGCAGGATCGCCGATGGACGCTGGATGAGGAGAGCGGAGGACCGAGCAACGTGGCGCGCTCTAGGGGAGGCCTATGTTCAGCAGTGGACAGTTGTAGGCTGCTGAGATGAGATGAGCGCAATAGCTAATCAATTATTTTTTTCCACATCTATTCCCCTATCGTATTTACTAATGTGTAATACGATTACGTACTGGTGTCCAAAGTTGTGCGAGGTATTTAAATTGTGCAAAGTTATGTGCGAAGATACAGAAGCTGCCAAGCGATATTTTCTGTTAATGCTTTTACATCCGATCTGAGTGAAGTAATACCGGAAAAATTAAGTTATAATCATTGATACTAATTCTATATTTTATGGATACTGGCGTATACGCCATATACAGGTCAGGCGTCTTTTAGCCAGTTTGCATGGAAAGGGAGCTTTGCGCATTGCTATATATTATACAAACACATAGTGACGACAATAAATATTCAGTGGTATTTTTAGGCATGTAAAATTGTACTACGTTATACAGTACTATATTTTCAACCAATCTCAATAATCAACATTTACAAATTGCGCCTTGCTAGGCCATACGACGCATTTTTTATTATTGGAAGTGTTAATGGAAGCGAGATTGTTTTAACGCTCCACATAAAGAATTAAAGTATATTTAATTTAATAGAACATTTTCACCAAATAGTAATAATATTACATCAGTAAAATATCAATATCATACAGTAAAATAGTACTTCTATACTCTTTGAAATATCATTTTACCTATGTATGCTTGATAGAAAATATCAAAGTAACATATTCGTATCTTTATCTTAATTGAATAGGGTTCAATATATCACGTTTAATTTCATGTGACATTTATAAGAACTTCCGTAATGCTTATTATAATGCGATAGTGATTGATCTCGTACACGAAATTAATCTTAACTGTGGCTTGTATGGCAACTACCGTAACCAGTAAGTAATATTTGAATTTCTACAGAAAATAATCTCAATAAAATAATTTTAAAATTGAATTCGATGAGAGCAAATATTATGATAGTAAAGTCAAACTAAATAAACAACACAATGAGAAGGCAATAATGCAAAGATAATGGGAAAGTGATCAAATTATTTTTATAATGAAATGTTTTTTTTTATTTCTAATATAAGATAAAACATCAGTTATTTTTAACCTTTTTATAGCAATCGTTGCTTTGGCATAAAAAGAAATACATTGTTATAACCAGCTACGATAGATTTTCCCAATTATGGATACATATATCGAACAAGTAGATATTAATAAAATAGATTATAATCACTAGCCTCACAATATGCAAGTTATCAAATACGATTATACGTATTCAAATAGACTAAGAGGTGATTTAATCTGGAGCATTCGATGACATTTTGTCAACACATGTTTTGGATTAGCCTTTTAACTGAAATTGATCTAAGTATGTGCCACAACCAGGCCATAGCTAAAATGCCATTCTACAATTGCTAACGCTAACATTATATGAGAGAATTACGTATCCTAGCGTTAGACTTAACGATAGCATATCCTTAATTTTCATCTGTTTTATCAGCGTTGCCAGCGTGTTGGACTAAGGCCTAATCCCTCTCAGTAGTAGAGGAGACCTGTGCCCAGCAGTGGGACAGTATACAATACAGGGCTGATATTATATTATTATTGTTAGCGTTGTAATAAAAAGTAGTGAATGTCTTAATCCAGGGCATGATCTATCCGTGAGCCAACTTTCATCTAAATTCATTCAGCTTTTTCTGAGACTATTTCTAATAAATATCAAAACAACCAAACATTGAAACATTTCATAAATTTTTGCATTTATAATATTAGTAAGAAGTAAGATAAGATGAGATTTTTCTATTATTCTACTATTCCACAGGTCGCGGCGCGGTACAGCGCTCGCAGTTACATTATAGTATTCATTTATAAGCTATCCCGTTGCATTGGGGCATGCATGGCTTGCCTGTCTGTAATCATTCAACACCCACATAAGAACCATGAATTAAAAAATGGTAGTAATTTCCCTACTATCTTCGTCATGTAAATTAGTTCATTCACAAACATAAATGACACTCTATGTATGGCTGAACGACTTTATTTACTCGTCATCATACAACCATTGACCTATAAACTATAAAGAATGAATTCATGCCAGATGAAATATGCAGCAATAAACTATCTATTTTGCAATAAAACATTGGACTTTGCATATGTGAATATAGAATAGTTATTCCATAGCTTACTTTATATTTATATATTAAATATTATATTTCATATGTGTTGCACAAAATTAAGCTCGATACAAGTCGTGGCAATGTGCTGTCTCATTCATATTCATAACATTTACTAGGAAACAGCTGTTTTTTGCGTACTATATCCATAATGGCGTAAAACTAATGGCTATTACTACATTACTAAACTATTCATTTAACTTAAATAGACAGTAATTTAAAAAAATGTTTGAAAGCCATTATTATTTTATGCAATAATTTAACAGCATTAAACCACATTTCCGTAATAAATAATCTCAAATTATGTAAATATTGTCTTATGAGTCATATATTAGAATTTTGATTATCTAATGAAATTGACGAGTTTGATTAAGTCTAGTGCATAATAACAATGTTGTTGCCCTTGGGAGCGCATTAGCATCTATCTCCATCGGATGTGAAGAAAAGGATGAAACTAGTCGGCCATGCAAATACATACATACATACATAACATCACGCATTTTATCCCCGAAGGGGTATGCAGAGGCGCAACTAGGGCACCCACTTTTCGCTAAATATGTTCCGTCCCATGATGTGATAGGGGGCGAGCCTATCGCCATATCGGGCACAAATTCCAGACTCCGGGCTGATACTGAGCAGAAAAACCCAAATATCACTTTGCCCGACCCGGGATTCGAACCCAGGACCTCAGAGCGCTATTGTACCGGACATGCAATACAACTACGCCACTGAGACAGTCAGCCATGCAAATATATCTCATTAATACATGCATACGCCTGTATTCTCAACGAGGTATTTTGGCGTATTGTTAAAGTACTTCCTACTAAAGTTTTACATTGATATGAAAGCATTTACGGCAATATTGAAACTTTCGTCACGAACAATTGACTTGTCAAACTTTGTGGGGAGAATTTTATATATAAAATTTTATTGCTGCTGTGGAGATCAAATTTGGATTTTACCGGTTTCAATCTCAATACAATTCGACATAAACGCGAAATTATTTAATATTTTATAGCAGGAATTGGTTAACTAAGAATATTAACTATTAAGAATATTAGCATAAACCTTAAGGACATTGGCATCTTCCAAAGTATTCTCTCAGAGCCTCAATCTGACGCAGCTGTCCTTTTATATACTAAGTTGTAATTAATTTAAAATGATTTGTACTATTGTTTCTTTTACTATGGGGCTGGCATAGTCTCCTAAGAGACTCAAAGCCTCTAAACAAATAAAGAGAAAAAAAAAAGAATATTAACTAAGTATACCAAAACATTACAATTTACAACATTACAACTATTTAGCATTTGGACAAAAGACCTAATTAATTGCAATAATTACATAATATATAACAGTAATATTTTAATAATTATAAAACTCAAGTTCATTACAAAGTTATTTTCTTAGTTTAGTACATTTAATTAAATCAACAAATTATTATGGCTATGCAACATACTTCGTTTTTAACATTAACCCCCTATTAATAGACAATAAATTTTGTTTCATTAATATTTAGAATTCTATTAATGCTCTATGTAGTCTGTTATAATTTGGTTTTGGGTGATCCAAGTGTTATATTAAATATCCGGCTTAAAATAAATAAAACTCAATAATAATTGAAGACAATTATATTATTAGCAAAACATAAAATCTGTATACAATGCAATTATAATAATTTATCTACGGTAATAATAGTCGGAGGCATAAGCCAACGGCAAAGAAGAGCCGTAAGGGCCGGCATAAACCAAAGGCGCCGATGCTGAGTTTACCACTGGGAACTCTTGAACACTGTAACCTGATCCGTAAGCGTATGCTGATAGGGCTGTGACTGGGTTCCAGGATGCTGGCACAGTGGTTACTGCTGGTACTGCTGGAACTGCGGGTACTGCGGGTAACGGTAAAGCGGGAGCGGCGGGGATGGTAGTAGCTACTGGCGCGGCAGTCAAAGCTGCAGCATACCCCGAGGGGTAATAGGGAGAGCTTATGTAGTAAGGATCTGCTGCTACGCAAGAAAATAGTGCCAGTGCCACGATCTGTAAAAAATATTATATTGTAGGGTTTTTTGACTCTAAGGAGATGATTCGGTGTTGCGTATGGATGAATGGTGTTTCTTTACCGAATGATTCTTATAGTATTGTCTTCGACATGCAAGTTATGGGACCAGCTTGCCTCAAAATGTTTGAACCGACATGATTGAGTAATCATCAGTGGCGAAGCGTCCATACAAGCCGATTCCCACCGGCTTCCCTTTTAGGTTTTCGGTGATACTAAACAATATATTTAATAGGCAAATATAAATTTACAACATATCAGACAATGGACAATAATTATAATAGCTTAACTTAATAATTATAATTGATAACTTAATAATGACATCTATCGGCCATTAGCCCGTTGTTTGTTAATTTAATCGATATCAATTACTTATTTTAAATGACGTTAGATGGCGCACCTTGTATTTAGTTCCCCAGAAATTCCGTTACCTAAGTGAAATTGTGACGCCACAGGCAAAGGTAACCCGCTGTCAAGCGGCTTAATGTCGTAGTATGTTTTGAATATATTTGCCAGCAGTTTCCATGACTTTCTATGCTAGTGTTTGTCGAAATCGCGCGGAAGATATGGGCAAAGGTAACCCGAGCTAGTTCGGCTTCACGTTAACCGACTTTGTATAGTTGTCGCTTTTTACGTCCTTCAAACGTCATAATTTATTATGCTACCAAGTAGCGGTGTTTGTAAATTGTCATATTCATTTTATTTTTTGATAGTTATGTGATATTTAGTTACCAGCGCTTTGTTTATTTAGAAACTACAAATAAAAGTGTATTATAATGGAAATAACTACCTGTGATCAGTTTAATGTCTACCTTTACGTAAGTATATTATTAGTCGGTGATTTCACATATTAGTATTTAGATGGTAAAATATTTGAAGAAGATCTGAAAGTTTTTGATTTTAGACACAAAATGTTTGTTAGAAGAAAATAAATATGATATTATACTGAATTAAAAGTAGCACCACGATACAATCAAAAGTTAACGAATAAGCTTTCTTGATTATAATTGAAATTGATAATTATATAAGTTTATCATGTAGGTAGACTTAAACTGTTGGTCTGTTTGGCGATCGTGATACCTATTTCTATTACAATTATAGTTTTAATTTGAAAATAAACAGATACTTTTAGTGTAGTGTGGTTATAATTTTAATACTTACTTTTGTTGCTGTTATAACTAATTAATAGGTAAGTTCTTATATTTTGATTAATGGATCGAGAATTATCTTCGTTTATTGTTCGATTTTATGAATGTTTCAATTATTTACGCATAATAGGTAATTTAGTATGTATGTCAACGTTTGTTGATTTCGAATCAAGACTAATCCGTTGTCTTAGTTTTTGTTTGCCGATAAATTGCCCCGATATCTTAACTGACGCCAATTTTTTTTACACCGGGTTACCTTTTGAAAAATTTCACCCTTCGCCACTGGTAATCATTAAGAAACGTACTAATTATTACTTCAAATTTCAAGAAAACCTTCAATACATCAGCAATTCCTCTGGTAATGCCCATGTTTAATTACAGCAGTTTTCACTTACCATCAGTCGACTCACATAGCCCGTTTGTCAGACACAAAAATAAAATTATATCTTTAAATTACAAAATACGTATTAAATTTGACTGGACTTGTACTTACTCCAATTCCTTTGGTCATTTTGAAGTAATGAGTAACTTCACTTGTTAAGTTTAACAGTTCCGAATTTGCACTGATTGTCGATAAATATGTCCCACCTTATATATTTACTCCATTTTGGACAGACACATAGAAACAAATGAATATTTGTAAAGAAAAACCAACTCTTTCAATAGTATTGCCAAGGCCTTACCAAATGGTAAAGGAAAACAAAAGAATGTATAATTAGTACGGGGAAATATAAAGGCTTATACACAAGTGCTGAGAATTCGTCACATATTTCATATTTTATAAGTTGATTCTAGCTTGAATAGATAATTGTTTACTGATATGACTTTAAGGTTAAAAGACTGCACCTTTTTAAAGTTTTTTATTGAATATCCTTTTAAATTTTTAACTTGACGCTTCATTCGTAACGGATACTAATGAATTATTGCTTTTACTGTAGATTCTTTCCGACTTTTGCACAAGATATGTATTAATATGTAAATAAAGGCATTATCTATAAAAAATATCTTATAATTATTTTTATTATGGTACCTATAACCATGTAATGTTATAATACAATTTTTAACTCTCTTGAAAACGATGCCTTATTCGTATTGACCTTGTGAAAATTAAAAAGTCATTTGCCAAATAGAACTACATGACGAATGGGAATAATGGATGTATCATAGTCATAATATAATATAGATACAAACGTGACTAATCATTCGTAAACGTAACTATTGTAGACAGACGTCTTTCCTACGGCACCTGGGTGTTGCTGGGATAGCGTTAAAAGAAATAAAATTATTACATTACTAGCTTCCGCCCGCAGCTTCGCCCGCATGGATTTCGGACTTCAAAAATGGAGGAGGTGCTCAATTTGTCGGTTTTTTTTTAATGTATGGTGGTATGCAGGTGGTCCGATTGTCCGGTCAGGGTCTGATGATGGGATCCTGGTGAAATCGAAGGAGGCATATAGCATATAGCATGTGTTATCGTGAGTCAACCATAAAAGATAGACATATGCTGTCGCGGGATATTTTTTACATAATTTTAAGGAGAACATTTCCGTCATACATGATTTCTGTGTAGCTTTAACCATTAAGGTTGCACACGCGACGGAAGCTTAAAAATGGAGTAACTTCTCCCGTTTTCCCAACATTTCCCTTCACTGCTCTGCTCCTATTAATTGTAGCGTGATGAAAAGTATACTATAACTAGCACAGGAGTATGAAAAATAATTGTACCAAGTTTCGTTAAAATCCGTCGAGTAGTTTTTGTTTCTATAACGGTTATACAGACAGACAGACAGACAGACAGACAGACAAAAATTTTACTAATTGCATTTTTGGCATCAGTATCGATCCCTAATCACCCCCTGATAGTTATTTTGGAAATATATTTCATGTACAGAATTGACCTCTCTACAGATTTATTATAAGTATAGATAGATTTACAATACGAGATTATAATATAGTTCAACAAGGATATAAATTGAGTGATTGATATTATATTATATGATATGATATGGTATTGATATTGATATTGAGTTGGAAATATTTGTTTCTATTGTGGTTGGGTATAAACCCAACCACACTAGAAACAAATATTTCCAACTCAATAATTTCTTTAAACAGAGTTAATATAATGTTTGCCAATAATAGCCAAGATAAATTTTTTCACAATCGTTAACGCTAGTATAAAATTGATAAAAAGTGTGGAAATTACATATCCTAATGATAACTCTATCGTTCGGATATTCACTCTTATTCATAAAGTTAGTATTAACAAATGAAGAAAGGCAAATTGGCTACTGCTCCTAAGATTTACTTATAAATATTGCAAAATTAAAGTGTTATTATAGCTTAAAATAAAAGTTAATTATAAGACACTTTTTGTTTGGGCACCATAGACTTGGTAAGTTAATGAGAGATACTAACACTTTAACCGAAATAAAAAAGTCATACCAAAGGCAATGAATAATATGCATTAATAAACGTTGGAAAAATATGCAGGGTATAAACTAAACTAATGTTGGTTAAAAGTTCATAATTTTAACATCTGCAGCGGCGCTGGGCGCACACCTTGTCAAACTGGAATAAATAACTAGTTTATGTCACACCTGGTGTCTAGTTAATCTATTTCATACATTAATCTGCTTATAGTACTTTGGTAATTGTTTTTGTACGATTTTCTTTCATATTGTTATGTAACACACGTGAGGGAAAGTTCACAGAATTTTTATCCATAAATTTGTAAATTGTATTTTTAGTTATTGTTTTATTATGAAAGCTTTTTAAGATTGGCCGCCGTGGCTGAAATTCGGCTAGGAGGGATTCTTGAAACTCTACATAGTAATTGTGTGTCACCCTTGTTTTATTGTCTCAAATTTAGCAATCAATTTAACTTGAATGGTGTAGTAAAAGGATACGATAATTTATGCACGTCGCTGTTCTTCTTTCCTCCGTTCCTGGTCGTTGTCGAATTTTTCACAATTAATAATGTTGTTTGAACATACTCTAATATTGTATGACAATATACATAAGTGTTTGTAATGTGATGTGCTTTTAAGTTAATATAGCAATAACTATTATTATTGTACTTTTTTATAAATAACATTGAAATAAAACATAATAAATCCATGGCTTAAGGAGGTTCTAGTTAACTTCTTGTTAGGCAGGTAAAAAAGTAAAAAACAGAATATATATAAAAAGTTCTTTAATCCATTAATTCATTGCCTTGTCATCGTTTAGTATTTCACTTCTTTTTCCAGTACAGGGAAGAAGGGCTCACATAGCTGCTATAGCTGAGGGGAGAGTACGCACTGTAGCCGGACAAGCCGTTGTAGTAACTGGGGTACGCAGAGTAGCCAGGGTAAGAAGAGTAGGCGGGAGCGGAGTAGGCCACTGGTGCGTTGTAGGCGGATACCACTGGGCTGACAGCAGCTACTGAGGAGTAGGAGACAGGGGAGTACGAGTAGGCAGAGGGGTAGCCGTAGCCGTAACCGTAGCTGGACGGCAAGTAAGATCCGGAGTAAGCCGACACCAAAGGAGCGGAGTACGAGTAGGCGAGAGGGGCAACAGCGACGCTGGGTTTAGCGACAGCTACAGCCAACAAGGCGGCGAGGGCAACTGCGATCTAGAAAAACAAAAAACAATACGCATAAAGATATATTGTACCAATAATTTCGTAAGCGATAGAACCACACGGTACGCAGTTTTCTCTACAGTCTACAGTAGGAATGATGAGATGATGAGATGCTCGATCGGGGCGCTCACTAAAAGTCTATGTAAATTGACATCTTTGCTGATGGATCCTGAACGGTCAGTGAATTACCAGGAGTCACAATATTATTTTTTTTTTCTCCTTCTGATTCCTCGATAGGCGTCAATGCACCCAAAATTCCTTCACATCGATATAATTCCTGTGGTAAATTATTATCCATAACCCATATAGCCACCTGTCTCTTATAAAAATAAGAATAGCTAGTGTATGCTCTGAATCGATCCTGTTGTAGCTTATACAAATATAAAATGACTGTGATAAAGTCAAAATATTGTCAGTAAATGTTACTAACACCGTTTTTTTTAAATATATTTAAAATTATTAAAAAACACTTTTTTATTTATATTTATCGAAATTGCCTTTCTATAATATTGCTTACCTTGTACATCTTAGTAGTTATCAGTTAATCCGTTGGAGACTGAATGATGAGAAGCTTCTCATCGCCTGCAAATTTATACACGTATCTCAAAACCGGACTCAGTTCTTAAGCAGATTTGTATAGCGTAAATAAATTAATCTCTCTGTAGTAGATATTAAGATTCAATTTATTATGTAATACCAGTGGGTGCGAAATGCAATAAAAATCAATTTTGTCAACGAGTGACTTTATCCAAGGCTAATATGGCAAAACGAGTCCAATTTACAAGTATTTTAGAGTAAAATAAAACAATCGAGGAAGTAGATATATCAACAATCTGTATCGCAAAGTTTGACAAGATATATAAATAATAAACTCGCAATTCATCAATATACATCGATTAACAATCGTGGGAACAACACGTAAACCGTAACTGCTATTAACATTTGCATTTTAATAATCAAGAGCCGCATTCAACAGCGTTGAATACCTATCGATTTATTTAAATCAACTCCATATTGTATGTTTCGCGTTTTTTGGTAGTTTTCAGGATATTGTATTTATGTTATTTTAAAATATAATATATTTAAGTTCTCAGTGTTCTTTATAATTGAGACTTTACTTTTGTTTGCTTCAAGTAGAGAATTGTGTGCTTTAGTTCTCATTAAGCTGAACAGTTGATCTCGCAGATACACATACCGTTTGATACCTTCATAGGTAGCCTATTATAGTCAACCATGTTTAAAAAATAAAGTGGTATTTTTGAATAATCTCAAAATTAATAGAGTAGTTTTGTTTAAAAAATGTTGTGTAAAATCTCGCAATTTCAGGTGGCCTGACGACAAATTTTGAGGTATACTTTAGCGTGATGTTTTATTTTTCACCAACTTTAAAATAAGAAGGTTATCAATTCGATGTGAATTTTTATATTTTAGTCATAATAAAGGTTGAATTCAAGAAAATATTATTTCCGTTGATTCTTATTGAAAAAGACATACAATAACATCGCCTGATCAGTAGAATCTTACTGCATCTAGAAATCGTAATGTGATTTTTTTTAAATAATTGACCTAACAAAATATTCTATGGAGATTGAGCAGGATAGCGAGTAGCGATGCACTATTTTCTCAGACAAAGCCGGAGCAGCAGAAGGAACTATAGATCGCAAGACTATGGTATAGTGTTTAAGACACATCAGACACGGAGGCTGCAATATATATTATTGTAAATTACGTCCCAGGATGTATAGCTTTAAATCATTTTAAAGTAAAATTATAATGTATGATTCCCACACACCTTATATATCTTTAGATTGCAGCTGCCGTGTGCGATGCGCTATACACATATGGCGATACGTAGGTTGCTTTTTATCTCGAGAATATGATACTAAGAAGCTATCACAGATTTGTAGCAAATCAAGCTGTTATTTTTTATCAAGAAATGACCGATACACATATTACGATACGATATTTTAGGGCAGCTTAAATGTGTTAACCTAGTGAGAACGTTTAATACAGCGGTGTGCAACAACGATTGCACATAATATCCACATATAATATATACAAGCTGCTGCTAGTCCAGTGCATCTTGCTTATTTCTAGGACTGCAATAAATGAGGAACATATTTCATGGGTTAGTATAAGCGGCGATAGCCTAGTTGGGTATGGAACGGACTGCCAAGACGAATGTCCGCAGGTTCAAATCCCAAGGGCACACACCTCTGACTTTTCTAAAATCATGTGTGTATTCTTTGTGAATTTATCGTTCGCTATAACGGTGAAGGAAAACATCGTTAGGAAACCTGCACATCTGAGAAGTTCTCTATAGGAATTTCGAAGGCGTGTGAAGTCTACCAATCCGCACTAGGCCAGCGTGGTGGACTAAGGCCTAATCCCTCTCAGTAGTAGAGGAGGCCCGTGCTCAGCAGTGTGCAAGTATATAATACAGGGCTGATATTATTATTATTATAGTTCATGGGTTACAGATCGTTTGTCTTTAGAGATGTTCCAATTTCGTACCTTCTTTTCTTTATAACATACTGTGACTTAGCATAGGTTGATACCTAGCATAGGTAGGTTAGCCAGTTTTAAGAAATAATATATAATAAATATGTTGTAATTAAATCAAAGTTTTTTCTATACATGCCTTCATGCAATAATTTTATGAAGATTTTAAAATAAGGTGGACCATCAATGGTTTCATTATTTTTTTATTTTTATTTTAGGGACAAAAAACGGTTACATGCTATATACTATATAAACTAATCTATTTATATGTGATATAATAATAAAGTAGATGATTTTTTGTACTTTAATAAAGCAACCAACCATCACAATATGCGCAAGATAAGTGATTAAATTAGTAAAATATTAATATGATTTTATAATTTCCTCGTAGTAACAAATTAATTGTTTAACAGTTTTGCGTAGCGTACAATCTTAATTGCTCTACTATGACTTTTAAATGATAAACAGGTACTTCGTCATGAATGTTAAACGAGTAAGATTATTATAATCTACTTTGATCTAAAAATAGGTATGTTTTTGTTGCCTCGATATACAATGTTTTCGTCTTTATAATAATGATAATTTGGTAATATGTATTGAAACTGAAAAATTAATATGTAATTAACAACTTGAGAATGCAATAAATACTGACTACAATGTAAGTTTATTTTGAAAATACTTTGAATGAATACAATTTTGTGATATAGTGTTTTCTTAAAACATAGAATATTAATAGATTAAAGGTTAGACATTAAAATTGAACTAGTTTTCGGATTTTATCGCGGTTTTTAAATTTTTATTTTCTCCTGACGGTTCGAAGACTTTGCAGCCTTCGTGGTCACGCGGGGACTTTGTAATATAAGTTTTTTGAAAAAGAAACAATATTGATTTTGTGTAACATCAATGGTGTTGCTTCGACGGGTTTCCGCAATGTCCTCACACATGTACGATATAATTGAGGGCTCAAGAAATCCAAATAAAACTATTATTTAGATGGTTAGCTTACTCTTAATATCCCATGACAGACAAACAAGAATTCTTTTTTCCTGTTTGTACACTACATTAATGTGAAAAATTTATACGAGTTATTTCGTTCTAAGATAACTTGAACTAACTGATTAGTTATGTACAATTTACAACTAATTTTAAACGACGTCTCGTTTCATAAAATATGCGGAAAAAAAAATTACTTTGACGTAGTAATTAAATAATTAATCTTGATGGATGATTCGATGTGGCCTTTAAATTACTGGTAAAAACAAATAAGGCGCAAAAAAAACACAAAAATCAAGCTTACATACACTGTATTGGTAACGTGAAATAAATATGACTTGATTTTACAATTTTGGCATCATAACATTTTATCCAAGTTTTAAACGTAGTAAGAGTACGGGGCTGCGTAGGTGTAGGCGGAGTAGTACGGAGAGTAGGCGCTGTATGCAGAGTAGGCGACGGGAGCAGTGTACGCCGCTGCCACGGGAGCGGTGTACGCTGCATATGGAGCTGAGTAGCTCACCACTAGCGGCTTGGCGACGGCGAAAGCCAGGAGAGCGGCGAAGATCAACTGCGAATATAAAACAATATTAGCACATCACTTGGATTTTAATATATTTCATAGCTTTTAACAAACATATAATTAAATTTTTAATTAAAATGCAAACTAAAATTATTTATATATAAAAAAATAATATTTAAAATTTTACCGGATATTAAAGATTTTCGTGGCTTACTAAAGTATTTCACTTAATTTAATAGTAACTGAATATACCTAAGTTTAATTATAAAAAAAAATGCGAAATATTTGACGGAACATTAATTTCACTGTTTTATAGGATAATTCACTATTTTTATAATTGAATACTAGATTAAGTACTCACAAGTTTGAACATTTTTGAGGTTGGTAGGTTCGTCGGGCTGTGACTGATGCTCCTCCACCTGGTCCCAGCGAATATATAGGATTCGATGATGACCTCTATTGTGTTGGCATCAGTTCGGCGCCTGCGCACCTTGGTGAGACGTGCGCGATCGGGACCCTTACGCGACATGAATAATTTTGATTGCACACACTATTGAAATGGATACAGAGTGTTTATTCTTTTTTAAGCTCTTTAGAAATACCACAATTTCCGTGAGATCTTTCTTTGAAGTGTTTAATGCCCACCAGAGTTCTGGTTAAGTCACTGGTAGAATAATTCTGTGAAAAGATTAATAAGTATAAGTCAAAATGTTAACTGATCAAGAAACAGCAGTGTAACATTCACTTTAAATTTAAATTCTCGGCATAAGTTATAGGTGCTGATTAAAATGTCAAACATCATTCATTTGAGGACACATAAGAGGGAAGTAACAAAATATTTTGATTTGATTCCGAATCAAACATTTAGAGCAGTTTTGGATAACAGAGAAGCGCATATAGAAACAAAATCTTATCATGATAATTTTCACATCCACACAGAAATGTATGGAAATGTCGCGACTACATGATCGGAAGAGGAAATAGATTATTCACGACCTACTAATAATATTATGCTCGAAAAATAACACGACGACGCATTTCCGTTATATAAATCAAATTTGTAATAGTTATGTTACGATTATATTAAAAAACATTTAAAAACGAATAAATTATTATTAAATACCTATTAAAAAGGTAACACTAGTTAGTCTGTTTACAGACTTCTTACAAGGCAAAATAAAAAAACCTTCATGTTAATCTAGAAATTATAAAATACAGTATTAATAAAATATTATATCGTTCGATTCTATCTAACAACTTCACCGGCGTTATAATTATAGCGACAGCGTGTTGCGTGTTTACTGCTGTTTAAAAAGGTAACAACACCCTATACTTTGGCAGCCGTGTTGGTCGCCTAATCAAAGCGGCAAGGATCTGCCGTCATGCGCGTAGAACATTCTATTCTATGTACGCATTTGGTACTAATATTTAAATTTGTACATCCTTATGCGCCACCGTTTGATCAAGGTCGCAATTATTAATAACCATGAACTTGACTTGAATTTATTTGCTCGATTGGCATTCAAAATACTTGAAGAAAATCACAATTATTTTAGAAATAAGAAAGTTATTGTCCAACTTGCACTAATTTCATTATTTTTTTTACAGATTCCAGGATCGATTTTTTGATGATTGCTATAGTGGTATAAGTAAGTTGTAATTAGATGAAGAGGCGTGCTAAAGTTTTTAAGCTGTTTCCGTATTATAACTATGTTTTGTTTTTTATGTTGTTATCAATAGTATTGAGGGGTTCAGGTCCATGTCAAAGAAAAGTGGAGCTTGCAGACATAACGAATATTATGATATAATGTGTAACTAAAAATGTAAAGGTAATACAACTTGTCGCATAATAACAAAAAAAAAATCGATAAAATTTCATTTCGAAACCTCAGCACTTGGCATGTCATACTTATTTTCATTTCTTTACCGTGATAATTTGAAATTAATTTCTTAGTTCTCTCCATTCCAACCTCACATTGGTAAGTTTTCCGAAGTTTCTCGTCTCTGACGTGCGTTTTTGAATGTAAATCAGACTAGGCAGCTATGCATAATAATAGATAATTATGTGCATATAAGAATCACAAATTGCCTACGCTATTTTTTTTCAATCGTTAGTTTTATAACTTACGTGTGTTTAGCTAGAAAAATATAATCTTTTAAACTAAAGTGTTAGTAGGGGTAGGGCCTTGCACTAATAATGTTTTATAGTTTAACAAGATAAATCAGTTCCACCGGATTACGAATTCTTTACATAAAATGTTGTTATATTCCTTTGTACTATGGACTCCCCCCCCCTGCAGTAATCACTTACCGTTTAGAAAAATAATATCCTCACTTAAATAAACACTTAAATAAAAATAAATTACGAACTACAAAAACATATTACTTACTGCCAAATGATTCCGTAAAGCCTAAATTTTAACTCATTACCTGTACCTAATAGCCTCTTACAACCATTTAATGATTTATTAATGCAGCTATGTTTCCTTAATGAATTGATAATCTATAATAATATATAAAGCTGAAGAGTTTGTGTGCACGCGCTAATCTCAGGAACTTCTAAATCGAATTTTATTTTTTTTACTAATAGAAAGTTACATACAAGTCCTATGGGCATTTTATCCCGTAAGAATATAAAGCGGGACTGCTATCCCAAAAACTTTTTCACGCGGCGGCACCGCGAGCAAAAGCTAATGAACAATATTAGGCGTGTTTTTAATTTTCTGATAGGCCTTCGGGGCTTCCTTGTGGTTTTAGAAGGTTGGCTGTTTTATCCACAGCCCTCCCTTAATGTATCTCGTAGATTCCACGTATCGGTCGACGTACTTTCAGATATCAGTTTTTTTTTACAATCTTTTATTTATCCTTACGAATCACTTCTAAAAGTCGAGTTCTGAGGTCGCATTAAACGTTACCTCCGGTATTTTCCTTTTCAGCTAGCCTGTTGAACCTTCATAGGTCCTAGATGAAAAAAAAAAAACAATTATGGATATTTTTACGCGTCTTTTGCCAAACTTGGGGGGGCCAAATGCTCCCTGCCGACGGCTCTACGCAGGAGTCGTGCGGTCCATGGCCCTGTACGGTGCCCCCGTATGGTCCGCAGCTGTGGCGCGGCGGCAAGGCCGCTTTTTGAACGCGCCACAAAGAGCGATGGCCATACGGCTGATACGGGGATACCGCACGATCTCCTGCGAGGCGGCAGGCCTCCTTGCCGGACTACCGCCATGGGGTCTCGAGGCGAAGGTCCTCGCGTCACTGTATGTGTGGCGTGGGGAAGCGCAGAGCCGGGGCGTAACTCCGCTACCGCGGCAAATTGCCGCGCGGTGGACGGAGCTCCGGCAGAACCTCATGGCGGAATGGCGACAACGACTGTCGCAACCCTTGGCTGGGCACGCCACGATAGCGGCGGTAAGTCCCCTCTTCGAGGTGTGGCTGACAAGACGTCACGGCGTCCTCTCATTCCGGACGACGCAGGTACTGACCGGTCACGGCTGCTTCGGCAGGTACCTGTATCGGATCCGGGTGGAGGATACGCCCGCGTGTTTGTTCTGTGCGGATCGGCCGGAGGACACGGTGGAGCATACGGTGGAGGTGTGCCCAGCTTGAACTGAGCACCGCCGTGTTCTCACAACGGCCATCGGTGGCGGAGACCTCTCGCGTCGGGGCCTGGTAGAAGCCATGCTCCGGGGCGAGAGAGAGTGGGATGCAGTCACCTCCTTCTGCGAGGACGTGATGCTCGCAAAGGAGGTGGCGGGACGGCTACGGCGCCAAAGCGCCCAACGTCCCATCCGCCACGGCAGACGTACAAGACGCGGGCGTCGAACGTCTGCTGAGGATCGTCAGCCTCCGTAGGCGCGGACCGTCGGGTGACGAGCATGGGGTAGCTCGTCGCCCGAAACACCCCAACGGCCCGTGTGTACGGCGCGTAGTGTTCCACGCGCGCCTCGAAGAGCAGTGTCAGTGTCATTGACGGGGCCCTTTGGGGCCGGTGCCTGCCTAGGTTTTAATGCCATCCGATCTTGGACCTAGGCACATAGGCAAAGGATGGGAACACCGTAGGTTTTTAGTCAGTAGAAGTCTGACACGCCCTCCCGCCCATCCCAAGGCGGGAGATAGTCATCTGATGACTTACCTAAGTTAAAAAAAAAAAAAAAAACAGGCTGGCATAATTGTGTTGACTGCCGAGAGGATACCGTCACTGTCAGTGGACACTTTATTTAGACCCTAGTCCACTTACATGATGGTACATACCTCCTCCTCCTGCTTTGCTGTGCTGTGTGTACTGGTGGTAGATCTCTCATATGTGAGAGTCTGTCTGGGTAGGTACCACCGCAATGTCTATTTCTGCCGCCAAGCAGAAGTGCGTAGTCACTGTTGTGTTCTGGTTTGAAGGCAATTTTAGTCAGTATAACTGCTGGACATAATAAGACTTTATGCCGCATATCTCTGGATGGCGAGCGCGGTGGAATACCAAACAATAATTTGTAATTCAGAGTGTTTCTACTGTTTATGAGCGGTCGTATCGCTTACCACCAGGCAAACGACAAGCTCATCTTGTCATTCAAAGCAATAAAAAAGTGCCTCTATAAAAACCTAGAAAGTCAAAATAACACATACACTATGATTTAATTTGACGTTAATTATTATTTGCTGTCACAATGATTCAATGGGTTTATCCAAACAGTTAACATTAGCATTTGAAACACATATAACTTAACGTTAAATCACCGGCGTTGAAGAGCATACCATGACTAAATATAGTAGCATTATAAAATATGTGTCATACGAACTAAAATATTATGTACAAATGTACGGATGGACACGCGTAAACATAAAATATTAGTTTTTTGTTTCTGAATAGACGAGAAGAATTGAAAATTGGCATACAATAGAGTATCCTTGAAGAGGCCTATGTACGTGGTACAGTTGTCGTGAATGAATTTAAAATTTTTATTCTAAAGAATTCTAGTTTTTGTTATCAGAAGCGCTGGGTTGGTCACATGGTCTGGTTGACTGACAATCGATGGACCCAAAGATAGATATATTGGACCGAATCATCGGGTACTGAGAGAGAGGAAGATTGATTGCCTGGTAGGGAGACAATTTGATGGACATGGCGGGTAAACGTTGAATGAATACAGCTAAAATAAGGATAAATGGAACACTCTAGAGAAGGCATGGAATAGAAAGGAAAGAAAAATATGAATGGAAGACTCTAGAAAAACTTCTAATAGAAACGAGAAAATCTTACTAGTTATTAATTATTTTATACATATGGTATTAGGCATACAAAAATTTCAAGTATTTTATCAAATTAGTAAATTGGGTAATATGTTATATAATATAATAAATAAGAATATACAATAATTTGCTTAGTTAAAATCACGTAGGCTGCTTCCCCTTGCGCAGCTAATTATAACCGATACCGGAAATTAAATGGAAATTAAGTACCCGAGACCGGCAACCCTATCTTGATAAATAACTTGCACTTGCAAACTAATAGCAACCAGGAACTAAGACAGTCAGTTCATTCCATCCTATAAATAAATTCTTGATAATGTAAAAAAAATGGCGTCTTCAAGCCACGACAGAATTTTTTTTGTTAAACGGGCACAGCTCAGTAACCCCGCTGCACCTGATGGTAAGTGGAGTGCTGTCTAATAGAATGTCGACTGACGAGCGATGATTACCCCGCGGCAGTCGATACAATTATACCGGCCTGTTGGAACCGGATATACACAGGCTGATCCCAGAACGCGATACTTATGTGCGCCACTATGGCGGGTGTTAACACCCGCGTAGTTAAAACGTAGTTGTAATATTAGAGGTTGGAGAGATTGTTTGTTTCTTTGATCGTGCTAATCTCAAGAAATACTAAACCGATTTAAAAAAAATAATTAACTAATAGAAGGTTTCATTAGCCCGGAGTGGTATAAGCTACTTTTATCCCGGGAACTCTTTCACGCGGGCGGAATCCAAGACAAAAGCTAATTTTATATATAAGTTATGGATATCATGCTATGTCGTTTTTAAAATAGTTATGATGTATTGTTTCACATAAAAACGCGTGGCAACCCTAAGTCTATCATCTACTAGTGCAACATGGATTACTATTCGTAGCATTGTTTGCTGGTAAGATATTATTATTCATTTTTATTGCATGATGTTTATAAAACTCGAAATAAAACAAATTTTATAATTTTAAATATAAATATTCCTGACGTTTGTCTAGAGTAAAGAAGTTAGGAACCTTAATCTCATTATAAAATCGTAGACAGGGATTGTCTCTAATATATCATAAACTCCCTTTTATATAAAATTAATCTCCAGAAATACCAAAGAGACACGTAACGTGTATCTAATGAAGTTATTCACTCGAACGACGCGTGCGAGCATTGTGACGTCATGCCGGCATAACTTGGATACAATATGCTACAACCCTAACAATAAGGCTGGGTTATAAGTATTGTGTTAATAGGGATTCAAACTAAACGCTTACTAAATATTGTCCTAATTATAAGGTTTAGACAATGAAGAATGGCTTAACTTCACTGTAGACAGTTTTGTCTTTATGGTTTGTTTTTTGGGTAATCAGTAGTAACTTATCATCAGGTGACATTATTCCGTTTGCTTACGTTCCTTTTAAAAAAAAATAACACACACACTTAGTTGGGTTTACCTTAGAAGACACTCCACATATTTTCAGGGGATATCCTTGTAGATAGATATTCTAATTTGGTCGGAAAATATAGTGCAAACCAAGTCATAATGACCAGAGATAATTTTGTATGCCAAAATTGAAGCTACGGATTTATTCGCGCTAACAACACAACCTTAATCCATCCATAATTGATCCACTGAATAACTTAACTAATATACAAATATCAGCCGTATCTACATTATATTATAATAGAGTTAATCTCTTGACATGTTCTTGTGGCTACACCCTTATACATCCCCGTGTGATGCAACCATCGATTGATGTCATGCATTGTGCTATTGTCTGCAGAGACTGCTATTCATAGCACCATTTTGAATATTGTTTCATGGTTTTTAATAATACACGTGCTAACATCCTGTGTTGCGTCATGTAAAAAATATCTACAAATTGATTCATATTACGTTGGACGACGTAATAATTGCCATTTAAAATTGTAGTATAAAAACTTGATATATTTATACTATAGTATATTATTAGCTGTAAGTGTTTGGTAGAGCTAAATGCCACTGTCCTCATCTTCGCGTAGAAAACAAAATTTTTTTCTGTTGGAATGATTATTCAGTATTATATTCTGATCATGTTTTTGAACCACGTTCCATTCGTTTTTCCCAAATGAATCGCGAGTCATTAACGACGGCCACCGGAATTTTTATACTAGGTTTCACAACTATATATTAAGTAAATTGACTTCTAACGCAGTTGTTTAGTTCATAGACACCTAAATTTTGAGTAAACAGTGACATCAACATATTTAAATGACGGTGTACATCAGTATATGGGTCAAGCTAACTGTATGAGATATATTTCGTTGATTTATTTTCTCATATTAAAACCTACTTCTGCGTCTTTGATATGAAGAAAATGTAAATACGCCCATTATAATACATTTTATACAGTAAAGATAATTTTAATATTAAATATAAATTAGTATTCATGATTTTACAAGGTGCTTCATTATGCCATTTCCGTTTTATTATAATTTTACATAAAAGTAAATAAAAAATTATAGCTGGTTTCTTATATTTGTGAACCATAAATCGCTCTAAGCTTTTAAAATTGTAACTGCAAACAGCGATTTGGTATTTTACTGTCTTAGTTACGACAAACCACGATTAACATTAAGGATATATTGTTTGGTTAAAAAAATATTTTAGAATATAATAAAAATATCAGACCTGTATTACATGCAGTCCCACGGCTGGGCATGGGCCTCCTCTACCACTGAGAGGGCTTACACCTTAGTCCACCACATTAGAGCGGATAAGCAGACTTCACATAACCTCAAAATTATTATAGAAAATATCCCAATTATGTAGGTTTTCTCACGATGTTTTCCTTCATCATTAAAGCAAACGATAATTCACAGAAGTTATTTACATAATTGTATAAGAGTCAGAGGTGCGCGCCATTGGGTTTTGAAACTATGGACGTTTGTTTCGGTATTTCATTCAACCCCCTATTAGGCTATCGTCGATTTTGGTAATTATTACAATCATATATTTTTTTAATTCAAATTAATTATGCTGGTTACGACTAACGACTTGATAAGATATGGAAATGAAAATAAACACATTTATCAAAATATCAAATTCATTTATTAATCATTCTTTGGGTTGTTAGATCAGTCCATTCACTTAAGGAAAGCAAGGGGAGCCCTGTAGGCAGCCGATACTAGAGGTGCTGAGTATGCGGCTGCTACAGGTGCGCTGTAGGCGGCGTAGGCGGCGGGAACGGGAGCAGCATAGGCAGCAGCGACAGGAGCGCTGTAGGCATCGTAGCGTAGGGGTGCAGCGTATGCTGCTGCGACCGGTGCAGTGTATGCTGCTGCGACCGGGGCGGAGTAGGCAGCAGCTACGGGAGCGGCTACTGCAACGGGTGCGGCGTACGCTGCCGGAGCAATACTGTGAATGCCTGGTTTAGCAGCAGCAACAGCCAAAAGGGTAGCGAAGATTACCTATGAAACAAACACATATATATTTGAAAATTTATGTAAGTAGATTAATTTTTAAATGCAAACAAAATTCGTAAAGTTTTGACGATTTTTACCCAATCAGTATACATAAAGGTAACATTTCCAAACATAATTCAAGGCGAATACACATTCGTATGCAGACGTAACATTTGGGAACTACCGCTTGTTTCTTATTTGGTCATATCACAATTTCTATTAGCCTTGATTTTGAATGGGAAACAGTTGTTTAATACAGTTAATATTATGATTGTACAACATTATGATATCACTTCAACAGGAGATTAAACAGGTTTTGTTGCGCTGTGCTTTTTTAATTCTCATGACGTCACGGTTTTGTCTCAGTAATCACACACCGTTACGGTAATACAAGTAATTATATTATTTGATATATTTTTATTTACCAGCTTGTACATGTTTGTTGGTTTGTTTGTTCTTGTTGTGAACTGAAAGAGTGAATGATGTCCATCGAGGTAACCATCCACTTTAAATACTGTACTTGATTTGGTACGAAAGAGAATTTCGAGATATTACGAGGGCCTGCAAATTTACGTACATACGTTCACGTTGGTGCTGCTCCGAATTCTAGATAAATATTCAGCACGTTACAATGCCACAATGCACAATTTTAAATTGTTTCAAGGTAACCCAGTTAATCTCGTATTTATGTAAAGGTAAAAATTACTAATGATTTTTTTAAAATTATACGATATAAAAAAGATGTGTATGAATAAATTAGCGTCGTTTTATAATAAAAATATTAGAACACATAACGTATACGAATATATTTCTTGAATATGTAGGTAAATTATGGTATGGTGAAGTGACAGAAATCTTAATTTATTTTAACCTGCAGAATATTTCTGTGGAAAAACATGTACATACCTAAACGTTCGAAATTGACTTCTAAACAACCTCCTAGAAATATTGTGAAACTAGGTGTTGCTCGCGGCTTCGCTCGTGTGAAAAGCCTTTCTGCTACAAAGGGTACAAACCACAGTATACGTGTACATAACGCTATCCTTACGATGCCAACGCCATCTATTAAAAACAGATTAAATCTTCAACTACTACCCGCAGTAACTAGCCCTGATTAAAAGTAACCCAATTATTAACTTAGGATATTCTATGTGTGTGCTAAATTTCATCCAAATTATTTCAGCTATTTTTGAGTTAATTCTTATAGACATTTTCATAATCTTTCGCATTTATAATATTATTAAGAAGTAAAATAAGAAGTAACATAGTAGACAATAAGTAAGGTAAAGCTGTATCCTCAAATCCAACAATTGTAATAAAAAAACAATTCTATATCCAATAAATAAAATTGCATGTATCTGTAAATAAAACGAAGGAATTATTTCCTTACTAAAAAAAAGAATAACTACTAGACGAGAGACAAAATAATATTAACGTCAGTCATGTACATTTTTTGAGCTTAATAAACTTAAAAACAGGAAACTATTTTTAAATTGCATAAATTAATTTAAAATGTATCTAGATTTGTATTTTTTAGTTTTTTTGTAATGTATACGTAAGTAAACACTTGGTAAATATCGTTTTTGTACAGGTAAGTTTATCAGCGACTAGTTCAAGCTAAACTATAAATTATCTAAACCAAAATTTTTTCTTGTCTCACAGGTGCATAAACCGAGTGCCGAGCATATCAGCATTCAGGGTGTGCGGCATCATTGCGTCAGAGGTCAGTGCGCGCGTGTTTGATGTTACAATGACAATTCTAGTTGCGACAACCCTGGAGGTCAATGCGCCTCCATACTGGATGTTCAGTCACTGCTAGGTTAATCATAATTGCACTCTGTGTGACACTTAATTAAATCGCCCTAAATAATCTTATTTGCGCCTTTTTCGAATCGATAAGTCGCCTTGAGTGGTTATTGACTGTTTATTATTATCGGTCATTGCGGTCGAAGCAATGCACTTTCGTAGGAGTATGGTGTGGGGTACTAGACCATGACCTTCTTTAATATATATATTTTTTTTGACTTTGATAGTATTGAAGGTTCACTTGTATTGACCTATGGGCTAAAGACATTTTTTAACGTTGTCTTCTATTGTTTCTAGGGACTGAGAAGCAATTGACTGTAATGGCATAGAGTTCACGCAATCCGGAGCTTGCATCTTGCATAGTCCACGCTATTCAAAGAGTATATCATGATAATATTTTTTTTGGATCGAATTTAATCAGCAAGTAGCTTTAGTATCTAAAGTATTTCAGGTTATCCTTTTACCTTTATTGCAATGCGTCATACTTTCCTTCGTAGTTTTAAGGCTACATAAACACGTCAGAAGCTTCGTACCTATCTTTGTATCAACAGTTTCTTTTTGTGTTCTCAAGCGACATGCATAATAATTAGCCAGCTTTTGAACTAGTCTGATATCTGGATTAAGGGTTTGTAATACTAAATTACAGAGCGGGTTAGAGATTAAAATATTCTCAAATCGAAATAATTGGACTAAATCGGGTTTTCAATTTGAATTCGCTTGAGCTATAATGATAGCACACGCGGTGAGTATAATTTACAATTTTTATTTGAAGTTATTTATAACATTTTAGGATAAGTTAGGAACTTTTTCACCTCCGACGCAAAAAGAGGGGTGTTATAAGTTTAAGGAATAAATCTATGTATCTGACTGTGGTATCGTAGCTCTTAAACTAATAGACCAACCTGATGCAGTTTTTGTTATTTGAAAGCTGTGATCAATATGGTTCTTTGCTATGATTATGAAGCTCTATGTGTTCTAGGCCCTGTGACATGGGGGCATCTGGAGAATTCCACCACGGCATACCCTGCCTGTCGTAAGAGCCGACTATTTGGGGACTAGAGAGAGTCGCGGAGCGAGCAGTGGGGGGCTGTTCGCTCGACTACAGCGACTCTGAGGTGGACAACAATTGGTCTCCCAATGTCGTAAACGCCAAAAGCGTCTTTTAGTAATATACTTTTTAACATTAACACATATATTTTTACCTGGTTATTTTCCCCATAGGATATAAAGGATTTTTTTAAATCTAATTTTTTAAATAGATGGTCCTGATGTCGTTTAGAGACTTTTATAGCGCGAAAGGCGCTGAAGACGCGAACACCTAGTACATAATATGCTTAAAGTCGCCATTGCATTTCATTAGAGACAGGCATAGTCTATTTCTCTTTAAAATGTACAGCATTACCGGAACATTCAAATAATCGATGGATGAGATTTGAACTAAGCCTAACTACATTATCATTTACCTTTGTATACTACAAACCTATTGTGTAATGCTATTTCTAAACAAATAATTAATAGACCGGTTCAATGGTAATGAATTCGTTTGGATTAAATGTAAGCCATTGTAAACAAATGTTTGTTATTAATGTAAGTAATCGCTTTAATATGTAAGGATATTGAACTGTATAGCCGAGATTTTCTAGTACCTAATTTCAGTTACTTCACGTCCAGCGTAAATATCTTGGTTTTTAGTAAAAATTAAAATCTCTTTGTCCAAATTAGTTGCGGACGTTAGAATTTTATGCAATGGAGGTGATAAGTACAAGGCGGATTAATTTTCATGCAGTTTTAATCATTCAGCGCGTAATTTTACCAAGGACATAAACTTTTCCATTTATAAATAATCAGCCTGTGTATCTTCGGTTCCAAAAAGCCGGCATAATTATGTCGACTGTCGAGGGGTAATCATCTCTCGTCAGTCGATATTCTATTGGATCCTACTCCACTTACCACCAAATGCAGTGGGTTTACTATTTCGTGCCGTATAAAAAAGGTTTACAAAATCACATTATGTTTCTATTACTAATAGTATGGAATATCCATTTACGTGAAATGAACAAAAGTGTTCGTGACCTTCACCTATGAAAAATATATGAATTGCATAATTTGTACATAAATAGATGTTTATTAACAGATGCTGCACATTTGTAAGTTGCTTTCCTTGTTTGACCACTTTTTAGTTCTCTCTTGGTATAAAACTGCACTTTTCTGGACCTTTATAATAAACAAGAAATTTGTCTATGTCATGTGTGTAGAATCACATCGAAATTCTTTCAGGGGTTTTGTATTTGCTAATCCTAAGAAATATGCAAACATGTTCTCAGCCTTTCAGATTTTTATTGTTAATTGAAAGTAGGATATCTAATTAATTAGTTGTGAATTTTTTATATATCTATACTTATAATAAATCTGTAGAGAGGTCAATTCTGTACATGAAATATATTTCCAAAATAACTATCAGGGGGTGATTAGGGATCGATACTGATGCCAAAAAATGCAATTAGTAAAATTTTTGTCTGTCTGTCTGTCTGTATAACCGTTATAGAAACAAAACTACTCGATGGATTTTAACGAAACTTGGTACAATTATTTGTCATACTCCTGTGCTGGTTATAGTATACTTTTCATCACGCTACAATTAATAGGAGCAGAGCAGTGAAGGGAAATGTTGGGAAAACGGGAGAAGTTACTCCATTTTTAAGCTTCCGTCGCGTGTGCAACCTTAATGGTTAAAGCTACACAGAAATCATGTATGACGGAAATGTTCTCCTTAAAATTATCTAAAAAATATCCCACGACAGCATATGTCTATCTTTTATGGTTGACTCACAATAACACGTGTAACTCCCGATAACTTGCAGTTCGAAGCTTTCTCATTATATTTGACTACTCTTACGTTTATAATACTCTCAGTCATCCCTAATTAAAAAAGTTAACATTATTAAATATTCCATAAAAAAGAATCATAGAAATCGGTATAGAAACACCAAAGTTATACATGAAATACGCTAATAATAAGCCATCACGCGTGAATACTGAATCATGCTATAAGCTTCCTTCGATTTCACCAGGATCCCATCATCAGACCCTGACAGGACAATCGGACCACCTGCATACCACCATACTTAAAAAAAACATCCCGACAAATTGAGCACCTCCTCCATTTTTGAAGTCCGAAATCCACGCGGGCGAAGCTGCGAGCGGAAGCTAGTAGATAATAAATGTTTAGTTTGAAGCGCATAATTTATGATGAATCTGCAATTTATGAATAGTATGCTAGTTTATCTGTTTGTTATTGAATATCATTACAATTACGTACCATATATTATGTTCGCGGCTCCGCCCGCGGTAAAAAGTTTCCGATATAAGTGATGTGAAAGAGTGTGAGTGTGAGTGAGAGAAAATAAAATGGGTACCTACATACTCGATGCACTTATGGTAATCTCCACTTCTAGTAGAAGGCATGAGTGTGTGATTTTGTTTATAGTAATTATAGGAGAGAAATAATATAAAAAAATTGTGGAAATAAATTTATTTCATGATATTTGTTGTTTCGTGTGAAATCATTTTCTTTCCAATACGTTTTGGTTTGTACAGTTTATAATCCAATGTTCTAAGGCTGTTTATCGTGTACTCATACTAATCAACGGCGGAGAAAGTATGAGTACGGAGACGCGTAACTGTAGGCGGAGTAGGCAGCCAAAGGCGCGCTGTAGGCAGAGTAGGCGACGGGCGCGGTGTACGCAGCAGCTACCGGCGCGGTGTACGCGGCGGCTATGGGCGCTGCGTAGCCTCCGACGAAGACGCCGGGCTTGGGCTCGGCCGCGGCGAGAGCGAGGAAGCAGGCGAAGATGAACTGGAAAGAAAAAAAGTTTTGAAAAACTATGACAATGATTAAGTATGAATTTTCGGATGGTTAGCTAAATATGAAACTATCGTATAGGCAGATATTTTAATACACAATAAGAAATGATGAAACCCACTTAATAAGTATATTTACAATAATTGATATTATTATAAGTATAACCCTACATAATTATATAGAACCTACATAATCGTGATGGTTTATTTTTGTATAAATGTATCAATATTAATTCAGTTAATTATGATCGTTTTAATGCCTTTAACCCGCATTTATATTGTGGTTGTGTGGGAAACAAATATCAATGGCAACTTTGGCGCCATCTGGCTTACAAAGTCTTTATGCAAAATTTTATTTTTGTTTACCCATATGCGAAATGTAGGATATCGAAGCCCATGAAGGCTCAGCTAATTTTAAAATCAATCATAAAATCGTTTCATGAGGAAATGTAAAAATAAACCCTTTGATTAAATTACAACTTATCACTTCATATTATAAAAATAAATATAAAAAACTAACGACAAATCGTAGTTTGTTTTTGTACTACAATACGTAAAAATACCAAAAACATGGATGGTGGATCACGTTAGGAACCATTTATTTACAATTCTTACTTCGGTCACACTACCCTAATTAAATCAGTTCTATTTTGTAGATTTGCTATCAAACCGTTATTGTACTGTCAAATAACGAAATTCCACTAATAGATAAATAGTATTTTTTATGGAAGCCATATTGATAACGTTTGAGTTACGTTCATAGGTTTTTATCAAATATGCTGTGGTGTTTATTAAGTTATGGACGATGATTCAAGGAGCTTACTAAACAGCAATTGGTTAAAACAATGAGAATTCTACTACTCACCAACTTGAACATTTTGGTGGTTTGTTATCAGTTAGCTTCTGCTGAGCAAATGATATCAAGTTGAAGTCCAGCACAGACTTTATACTATCAATGAAGGACATGCAATGAAGATATTCCTTCCGCGCCGTCCGCCGTGTATTCTGAATCACGATCAGTTTGCCTCAAGCGAAGTGCGTCGATGAAAGTAAATACGGCCATTTCTATTTCATCACAATCAGCTGTGTCACACACAGTTTTTGGTAGTTATGTGCAAAAAACAATAATTACTTTGATTTTTTTTAAGGGATTGTAAAATAATATTGTATTCTTATGTAGAACTTTATTGGGTAAAAAATAATTATCAATAAAGTTTTGCGGAAATTCTTCGAATATAAAATAGTATTACAAACGAGTACGACGACCTTTGAAATTATTTTGAAGACCCATACACTTTCCAATATAACTAACACAAAACAACCAAAAAGTTTATACCAGTTCATTGACTTATTTAAATTGTTGAATAAAACAAATATTGTATAGAAATCAATTACCATCGAATGACGTTTCTACCTCAAGTTTTAAACGAAAGCAATTTGGTTGAAAGTTGAAAGTGATTACCTTTCAAGACATTAAAAAAAAAAGCAAATTAGCTCCAGCATGCTCCAGCGCGAATCAGTATTTGTTCTAGTCCAATATATCTTCTGAATCACCAAAGACCATGTCCTAGATTGACATAATATAGTTTATTTTATCCCGAACTTGTTTACACTTTTCTTCTGAAAAATATGTTCCATGCTGGCGGGGCCTCAAAAAAAGTTTACCAATAAATTATTCTCATAGAATTAAGATACGTTAATTCCCTAAAGACAAGTGAAGCGTTGATTGATTATAGAATAGGTATTACGGTTACTGAGTAAATGCTATTTGTGAAATAAATGTATAAACTTATCAAATACAAAAATGTCAGATTCTATTTTAATGTTCCCAAAGAAATGGTAATAAAAAAATTACATTAAACTGGTGAAACAGGCCCTCAGTATAATGATTTCTTATATTTACGGGAATATTGATATTGAAATAAAAATATTTTCAAGACTTTGCGGTCTTCGAAATGTCGGAAGAAAATTATAATATATAAAAACCGCTATAAAATCTGCAATATAGTTTTATTTTGAGGCCCTTAATATGTTACGCAAATTTATTCAGACAACTAGAGCTTGAGTCATTCACTCAATTTAGATATTACATCTTAGTGGTTTGACATTTTCAATGTGGTTTATACACAAACATAAATCTGAGTTGCAAATGGCTAAACGTTGTTTAAATGAATACGATAGCCATATACAAGTGTAAAAATACTTTAGAAAATATATTAAAATAAAATAGAATGGTTTTAAATATCGTATACTTAGTTAGTATGCCTACCTACTTTACAATAGTACTTCACAATGAAAAGTTATATTCATTGTTTATTTTCTATCAAAAATGAAAGCTATGCATCAAATAACTTGTTATGAAGGTGTTGACTAAGATCATCTTCTTAAGTTGTATATTATATACGACCAGTAAAACAGCCACGAGCCGAGGCTTATACGAAATAAACATCATGCACTGTATATAAATACGCCTGCAAACGTCATTAGCAGAACTATTTGGTGATTATATATAAGTTCATGAAGATTTCTATAGGTTTAGAACTTAGACATTAGCATGTTTGTTAGGTAAATCAGACATTTTTCCCGCCTCACACCCACCGTTACAACTTCTGTAAGCTAGGATCAGCAGTGGCACGCATTTTATGACAAAGAGCGGTGCAGCTCGGCGAGTATTAGGGAACACTAATTTGTGTTTATCCCGCATCGAAATTAATCATATTGAACGATAGAGAGGAGTTGGATTTTTTTTTTGTTAGGTAAAGTTTATTCCGGGTTAGTAGCTGGTTTTACGAGAGTGGATATGCGATTAAAACCTTGTAAATTAATAACCGTCCTGCGAGGGAAACCTGGTCTTAGTAACAGCTTGCAAACTTTAATAAATTATAACAATTATTAGTTCATGTAATTTTTCAAGCTACTTTTTTGTAAGCTAAAAAATAAATATCTCTTCGATGCTATAATTTTAGTACTGTGCTAGTACAATAGTTATACTTATACCCATTCTTCTGGATTTACAGGCATGTTTACAAATAAATGTAATCCATATTTGATTACATCATTTTACAATAACTGACAAATTTCCTGGAAAACAAACAAAACCATGTTACAAACACGTGTAACACGCACTTCGTTCGTTTGCCTTAATTTAGGCAGATTATTATCTCTCTTAATTATTACACGATGTCGTTGATGGAGATGTTGTTGACAGGCAATGATATGATATTGATGTATGTCATATAAAATAGATCGGCGGTTACGTTGCGTTACATAATATAAAATATAAATTATGTCACCATTCTGAATCGTGTCAACCAATTGTAAGTTATATACATGCCTGCCAAATAGATTTCAGGATCTAGTACAGACTTGATAACATCTACACATTAGGCCACATTTCTTTCCGCAACAAACTAATTGTAATTCAGAGTGCGCGCTTTCTTGGGGCGATTTGCCCCCTATTGTATTCTTTTGTCCTTCAAGTAAAGTATAAAGTCTCTGGCCAGCGTAGGCTCTGTACCATTTGTCTTTACAAATCAAACAAAAATGTTCAAATTAGTAAGTGCACAATAATAATAGAAAAACAAAAAAATATTATAAAATAATACGATAGATTTGTTTTGAATTTATATTGATTAAACATGCGTTTTACTGATACATAAAAATGCAGCTCAAAATACTTAAAGAAGAATGCCAGTTTTGCTGCATAGCTATTGTAATAATCAATGAATAGTTTTTCAAAACGTTTTTTTTAATTTACAGTTCATCTTTGCCTGCTTCCTCGCTCTCGCCGCGGCCGAGCCCAAGCCCGGCGTCTTCGTCGGAGGCTACGCAGCGCCCATAGCTGCCGCGTATACCGCGCCGGTAGCTGCTGCGTACACCGCGCCCGTCGCCTACTCTGCCTACAGCGCGCCTTTGGCTGCCTACTCCGCCTACAGCTACGCGTCTCCTTACTCTTACTACCTGCGCCGTTAATTTCTATGGACTTCAAGTAATTCACATAATGGGACTGGAATATAATTTGGACTTAGCAAAATCCATTTGCGATCACGGAAATGTATCAAGCTATCGAAATTGAAAATAATTAGTAAAAATAAAAGATTTTTTTAAATCAAACAAAATTTATTATAGACCCGCTAATCTTTGTTTTATACTGATAGTAGAATTTCGAGTGTTTGAAAAGATAGATTTAGATATTTGTAAGAAGCAAACTCAGAAACGACCGAACAGATATAGACCAAATTTATAAAGATAGAGACCATATCCTGGTTTAACAATAGGATGTGTCTTATCCCGGATGAGTATATCGTGGGACTTTTGGTGTGAGAGGACCTTCTAAGTTCTACGTGGGTGGAGTTGTAAGCTACACCTAGGTAATTATCTACAACTGACTCAATGGACATAAAATACATTCAAAAGGAATAAATTTTCCCGATAATTGCACATACGACCTCACTGGTATCATTACCTAGGTAATAACCACCACTACCATCAAATAGGGGATCCAAGAAAAGAAACATTAATGAATAATGTTTCATGAAATGCTACTAACCTAAGTAGTACAATGTTTTTTACTTATCGTAGTAGGTAGATAAACAATGTGAAGTTGAAGATAAGTATTTATTAAGTGCCAATATTAAATAAGTAGGTAATTTTTCTTCAGTTTCTACATAAATGTTATATCTTAATAGAAAGGTAACTATAAAATATCTTGATTCAATTGAATTATACGATCTACTTTAAATGATAAAATAAAACATCTTTGGAAAACAATGTAGAGATTTCGATTTGTTGGTACTATTTCGCTAAAACAAATCAATTAATTTTAGTACGAAGATAGTGGACCGAAATAGAGTATACTTTGGGGGTAATTGCTTTGGTTTTTTTTACAACGAGTATACAGACTGTCTTTGTTTAAAAACACTTTTTCTGTTTCTCTTTGGTGTTTAACACATTTATTATATGTATTCAAGTTATTTTTGGCTATACATATATAATATAACCCTATATTTACAAACATAATATACGGGGTATTTGATATTGCATTAATAAATTAAACCATAGAATTGTCCTCTTGGAAACAACACTTTACCATTAGTTATAATAACCATAGATTTAAAATAAACAAGTATAAGTTTCGAACAATATAAAATGTTAATAAAAAGTATTTTTAATTTTACATGCTCTGAGGCCACTATTCTAAACAAAGGGAATTTGTGGTATCGGGAACATCATACTTCCAGTGAGTAATACTCATACATTCTCACCATATTTCCACTAGACTATAAAATAATCAATAAATGAAAAAGCAAAAACCAGGATTTTTGGCGAAAATATTTATTATTCACGAATGATTTTTGGCACAATGTTAGCAAAAGTAAAGAAGAATATTACTTAGTTTAATTTAGTAACGCAATGTAAAAATTACCCTGAATAAATTCACTAATGTTTTGATCATCATATTATATTTAATCCAATAGCGGTGTATGAGGTCGTTGGAAGAAGAGGTACACACATTTAGACAAGGTTTATAATATACTGGGTTATAAAACCCGTTATTTCCGCTAGGCTACTTATCTGAATAACTAGTGAAACATAACTAAGTAAATATATTATGATTTGACGAAATATGGATAGAATGAATACAAAATTGATCCATTTTATTCATAGTTTTTAATGAATATACACATTCGTATTGCTTCGCACACGCGGAGATCCATTTTCGTAAAACTACGTTTCCCTAAAATGAACTATTTTTTTTATTTTAACAAAAAAGCTACAATAAAAATATTATTTTCAAATAAGTAGTGTTTATTTTGAAGGATTGCATCCAAAGAGGCTACAATCTGGCAGACTGCATACGCTATTTGTACAAAATACGATTTTAGGGTCCAAATGGGCAAATTTATTAAGAAGATGCGTATGCGCGCCTGTTACTGTTGCTACAGTGCCATAACGCACGCGCGCCTTACTTAATGAACGTGTTTGCGAATACTTCGCGGCGTACGTGCTTTGAAATAAAAAATTTGTGACAAACATTCTAAGGAAGAAATCTTAGGAAGTGCGTGCGAAGGCGCGCCGACAGCACGGTGACCGCCAAGCAAGTACACTACACGTTTGCGGGCAATTTCAGTGTATCGGGGCGGATACTGCGCTTTGGGAGCACATTTATCACGTTCATCGGACTCCACTTGATGTCATATGAGTTGATGCCCACGCATTAAACACTGTTTTTATCTCTATGACTACATAATTTCATAATAATTAATTATTAACTCACTGTCTCGGTGGCGTAGTTGTACTACATACGCGGTGCGACAGCGCTCTGAGGTCCTGAGTTTGAATACCGGATCGGGTAAAATGATATTTGTATTTTTCTGCTCAATATCAGCCCGGAGTCTGGAATTTGTGCCCGATATGGCGATGGGCTCGCCTCCTATTAAATCATGGGACGGAACTCATGTCTCATCGGGGGATGTCTCATCATTATACGTTGTGATTTAAACAATTCTACTCAAATTTTATACAATATCACTGAATATAAGTGTTTTATAGGAAAATCACTATAAAGCCACTAAGTCGGGCAGTTAGTGTCCGAAAATATTAAGTCAAAGATGGAATAGACTACTTGGCTTAGGCTTTCTGTACAACTCGATCTAAGGTAGAGTCGAATTATAAGCATTCAACATGACGCAAACAAATTAAAAATAGATAAAGTTATGGACTTCCACTTATAATTTGACCAATAGTATAATTAAAATCTACATTTCGAGAAAGCGGTGATAGCCTAGTTGGGAGAGGAGACGAATGTCCGCAGGTTCAAATCCCAAGGGCACACACCTCGGACTTTTCTTAAGTTGTCATGTGTGTATTCTTTGTGAATTATCGAGGTTATGTGAAGTCTGCTTATCCGCTCTAATAGGCAGGCGTGGTGGACTAAGGTGTAAGCCCTCTCAGTGGTAGAGGAGGCCCGTGCCCATCAGTGGGACAGTATGTAATACAGGGCTGATATTATTATAAGCATTACTATAGACTACTATTAAAATATTTGCAATTAATTCTCCATCTCCCTACTTAACTAACTACCCCAAACAAAAGTTATGGTGTTAGCCATACGGCTAATACAAATAGCACACATGATACGAATCTTATTAGGAATTTCGATCATATTTCAAAAAAATAAATTGTTTAGGCAAATTGTTTCCGCAAGGTCGCAAAAGGAATAATTTCAGACACATCGTTATTTTACAATGTTACCAAAATAGATTTCGTTCCATGTCATTCCATTAAAGTTAATAGGCATATAAATATTAAACAATAACTTCATATTGCAGCAGTGTCCATTTATTCAGTTGTAATAGTTAAATAGAATTTTGATATTTTTGAAGAAATCAACGACGGAGGAAGTAAGAGTAGGGAGATGCGTAGGTGTAGGCGGAGTAGGCAGCCAAAGGCGCGCTGTAGGCAGAGTAGGCGACGGGCGCGGTGTACGCAGCAGCCACCGGCGCGGTGTACGCGGCGGCTATGGGCGCTGCGTAGCCTCCGACGAAGACGCCGGGCTTGGGCTCGGCCGCGGCTAGAGCGAGGAAGCAGGCGAAGATGAACTGAGGAAGAAAAAAATATATTCGTTTTAAAAATAATTCACACTCATTATTCTCAAACAATTTTGTTTTTGTGTCCGCTTCTTATTGTAGTATACTAGAAAATGGAATATTAATAAGGAAAAAATATATATTTTGGAGTACAATATCAAGTGTTGAAATATTAAAAAATAAAAAACTTTACAAAACTTTACAGCTTTTTTGGATCGCAGTTAATGGTACTGAAGAGAAGCAAATGCAGTAGTTACTTTTATAAACGCATATACTCACAAGTTTGAACATTTTGTTGTTTTCTTGTCACTGAGCTGCTGAGCCAAATGATACCAATTCTATGCTAACTCGGGACTTTATAGTGAGTAACGAAGGACAAGTGCACGCAATGTAAGAATACTCGAGGCGGCGGACACGCACGATGAATAATTATGCTCAACTTGTCTCAAGATTCGAGGGGGTTGTGTAAATTAACAAATTACTTAACAATGTTATGTCGTAGGTTTTACCGTCTATAGGTTTAACCTAGACTAGAAAATGTTCATTAGTTTTTCGAATTTAGGTTACTATTTACGAAGGTATGATTCAAAATATGGTTTTGTATAAGATATGATTACTGGAGGTATCGGACTTATTTAATAAAATATTCGAAAAAAAACTTAAAATAACTTATCTATTAAAATATGAGCGACGGGTCAGTGTATAAAAAATATGTAAAAATTATATTCCTGGAGTTTTCAACATCAAAGAATATTTAGAGTGTTTCACGACGTCTCACTAAACGTTAATTGTTGAATATGTACGACAAAATAAAAAAAGCCATATTCCAAAATTAAAGGCTATAAAATCAGTACTATCTTCATTACTTGTTTAATACGATAACTGGCAGGTAAAATTTGCTTTAAGCTTTTGAAACAGGTCCTAAGTGTTCCTAGAGTCCAAAACTGCTCTCGCCTTCTTATTTTATATACTTTATATACTGCAATTACGACTTTTCTGGCAAAACAGATTAAATGGTGATTATCATTTACAGGCAATATACTTGTATATTTAACTGCCAACTATGAATAGGTGATATAAAACAAATTTGTCAGTCTTCACATTAATAAGTCTGTTTGAACTTTTTCTTTGAATTACATAACTCCTTCGGGAACACGACTACTGCGTAGTTAGTTGTGGTTAAGAATCACGTGCAACTACATTGAATACCCTTACAGGTGACTTGGGAAACGATAGCACGTTTCTGTTTGTGAATATTTCCGCAATGTTTTTTAGCGTGACGCACTGAGTGATATGATAAACGTGGTCTATTTTGTTACTTAAAAATAAACGTATAATTATTATTACAACAAGAAATGCAGTACTACAGTAAGTTTATTTTCATTGTACGTACCTTTTTAGTTTCATACGTTTGTGATATAGCATCAGATAAGTTTACTGAATAACAAATAAAATAACAATTCCTCAAAACAATAGTTTCATGCGAAATTCAAATTCAGATAAAGCCAAACCGTAAATATATGAATCTTCAATGAATGAATGAATCCTTCCAGCCGAATTTTCGGGCACAGCGGCCAATCTCAACGGAGATCAGCCAAGTACGCAGGAGATATTTTAGTGCACAAGTGTGTACGCAATATATAGAGATGCACTCTCATAGTTCGGTGAGACGGCAATCCGACATGACCGGAGAGGGATCAGGCGCAGGACCAACGACTGTATATGCTTTCCGAGGCAGGGGGGTATTACACCGTCAACTTCCTGACTCCGAGCTGTGATTGAGTAATATTTTAAGATCGAAAAATCCAGTCTAAATTATTTTTGGCCCCACCCGGGATTTGAACTCAGGACCTCAGCGTACTAGTCGTACTCGTACCGTGTACAATTGCAACTACGCCACCGAGTCAGTCTTGCATATTTATAAAATAAAGACGTAGAATCATAAATTAACAACTGATGTGTACAATGCAATAATAACATAAGCACGTGACTCTTGACCTAACTGTAAATTCCAATATATATCTGAGTAGTTGCTTTCCGTGATTCCCGAGCGGTTGAACTTTAAAGCGCTCTCTCCATCAAAACGGCGCGTTCGAAATTTGTGTTTTTTTTTTTACGCGCACGGCAGTGATGGCACTGCATATGATTGGAAGTAGAGTGGGGTCGAAGACTGTCGACTGACGAGAGATGATTGCCCTTTGGCAGCCGACACAATTATGCCGGCCTGTTGAGGCCGGATATACACAGGCTGATTCCGAAACGTGACATACTTATGTGGTCATCTATGATGAGTTTTAACACCTTGCGTACGGTAGTCGCTATCCGAGTGAATATAAAATATATCCCACCACCAGCAGGCCTTAATTTTTATTCTAATGATTTATATTTTTTGAATTATTTTGGCCTAATTATACCTTAATTGTCTGTTGTAAGCAAAGTATTAATTTTATGAAGTAAATCGCGAATAAGAACGTTAGTAAATGTTATTATGAAATCTTCTAAATCTACGACCTTTTAAAATTACATCATGTTATAGATACCTATTATGTGAAAGTTTGTTAACATATTTAGATAATTTTGTTTAATTAAACCCAGAAGTCACTGAATCGGTTTTGATGAAAGGCATACAGAGAAACTATGTTCTGGATTAACATATATGCTACTCTTCATCACACAAAAGTGAAAAATGGGAGCTACGAGCAGAATGTACTCGAGCAAAAAAAATATATTAACGTGTCTTGTCTGCAAAATTATTTAAAAAGACATATATTATACTGAGTATACTAACATACGTAAATAAAAATGTTTCTCAACATGAAACCACTTCGGAAATCCCACTTTTGACAAAATTTTGCAGTTTTGTAGTTTTACGTAGTTATGTCACGTTAGGAAAAGGCTTGTAGTACTCTTAGCGTTTACTTAGAATGTATTTTCTTTGACGTCATACATTTCAAGCCTAAAATTACGTCATGAAAATGCGCAATGTTTAGACAAATATTATAAGAGAAGGTTAACAATGTGTATACAGATGCTGCACAGCCTAGAACATGGGTTATATCATTTAGCCATATCAGAAACTTATATAAAGCATTCAAATAAATGGCTCTACCAATAGTATGACTATAAATATTGATCAGTAAAAAATTGCACTAATTTGTGCCCGATATGGCGATAGGCTCGCCCCCTATCACATCACAGCACGGAACACACTTGGCAAAAAGTGGGTGCCCTGGTTGCGCCTCTGCATACCCCTTCGATGATAAATGAGTGTTGTTGTGTACTTAACAATACACGTAGACACACCTTGTAGAATAGAATAATTATGTGAGGTCCAATTCCTTAAAGAACAGACAAGGCAAACACTGTAAGCAGAGTAATTGCCCCATGAAGGTCGTAGAAATAAATAGTTGCCTTTAACAACAGTAAGAATGAGGAAAGTTCTAAACAAAATGTAGTTGGACTGCTATGAACACCGCAGTTATCACGGATAAATACTGATATAATACTAATAGTGATTTATTTATAAATAATGATTTCTTATGTCAACACAAATGTTAGACATTAAAATAAAACTATTTTTACTGATTTTATCGGGGTTTTTTATATTATAATTTCCTCCCGTCGTTTGGAAGACTACAGCCTTCGTAGTCAAGGGGCGGACTGAGGTGTTGTTGGTCATAGAAAAAGTCAAGGTTGCGATATCTACATATATTTTACAATTATACTTTCTTTTCATTTTTAGCTGTTGATGGTCTGATCTACGCAGAATGAACTCACACTCACACTCTTAGAAACGTCAAGAGAAAAATATAATGAAAACTGTGATAAAATCAGTAAAAATGGTTTTATTTTAATATTTATAAATGTTTGTGATTTTCTTCAATTAGTTACCTTATTTAAACTTGCTTTAGCCATTCACGAGATTCAGAATGTCTTAATTTATACTCATGTTAAATGAATACAAGGACCTCATAGTGTGGACTGTGGATCACGATCGAGCTCATGAGCTCTAATTATAGACTTACGTTTCCAGAACATCAATATAGATAGCACCCCCTGAGCATTTTTTGTGCGCTCGGTCTTCACACCGAATGCATGCCCATGCACTGGGAAACATTATGCCGCGACTCTAGGCACATAGTGTAATGTGTATACTTCTTGGTTGCCAAATACACAGGCCTATAAGTGTTCGCGAACATCTCCCCTCCCTCTCCCTTCCCACCATCCTAACAAACTCCTACTCCTTCCTCTTCTCTTCCTTCCCTTATCCCCTCTCTTCTTTCTCCTGGGTTCCGTGACCGAATAGCTGCGGGTTGCCAGCGTACCGTCCGCTGGCACCCTCAGTAACAACGGTAGAGCCCACCAAATCTTCATTGGGACTGCCGTGGATGCTAAGCCGGGGGATCGCTTGTACATCGTTAGCAGGGTATCCCCGCTGAAAACCGCGGCAGTAGAGACTTTCCCGCCCTCACACCCACCACTACAACTCCTGTAAGCCAGGATCAGCAGTGGCACGCATTTTGTGACACCGAGCAGTGAAGCTCGGCGAGTCTCAGGGAAAACTAATATGTCATTATCCCGCAACGAAATTAATCAAATAGAAAAAATAGGGAGGAGTTGGAAATATTAATTGTCCACTTCCCTCCAGAGCAATGCAAACCGCGGCAGTACCCAAAAAAAAATAGTATAACAAAAAAAATGGTTCGATAATTATATTCGTAGTCGCTCGCTGGCGTACTTTCCTCGCTACGTCACCGAGATTATTTTATATTACCTATCATATAATAACGGTTTCTTATGCTAAAAAGAGACTTAATAAGTTAATCGCGGCATAATTTTATCAACTGAAAATACGCTTCATGTTATTCAACATTATATTCCGTGTCAGGGTCAAGATATTAACATAAAAAAGCCGGCTACGTAATAAACGTAGTGAAAAAACGTAAACAATCTCATTTATTAATGCTACTTGAGAAATAAAGGTAATTTAGAAAACCAGAACAAGAAACTAGCCGCCACAACAAAAGATAGCGCAATTTGATTATCAAACATTCCTTCACTCGCGAGCAATGAAATAATCTTTAATCTTCAACCTTGACCATTAAAACGGGCTTTCCGTGCAGATTGAAGATTTTATTTATGTAGACCAGTGTTACTTAAGCGTTATTCGTCCGATTATTATTAAGACAGTTTTTCACGGATCTCCTGTATGTCGCGGCTTGCAAAAAAGTTTGTTAGTTATTTTTTGTTGTATTTTCAACATGTTACTTTAGGTGAATCATTTGCTTCTACCTGCTCTACCGTACAAAAACCTGATAGGTTTAAACTGAGCATATTTTTTAATATTTAAATTTTAGATTCACAAGCTACTTCAAACTCGAAAATATCCTAATTACTTTCTTCATTTTTAGTGGTTCGTAGCTAAGTAATGAGATGGAGCGACGATGTGGGTTTTCTTTTGTTTCAGGACTCTACAAATCGGGTTATTGCCAAGTAGTATCAAAAACGGTAGGTCTCTTCACAGTTTCAATGTTATCTTGTTTTAAAACTTCTACATAACAAGTATTATTAATACTTATGTCGAGTTAAAGTATAAAATTTTATATGTTGAAGATCGAGTAACTTATTATTTTCATAATGCGAAATATTGTTTATTATATTGTAAGAGAGCCGAACCTCGAGCAATATCTACTCACCGTCATGTTGAATACTTGGTGGAAACCAAGAATATAGTTCTGCCTCTTCATTGAGGGCGGTAATATTATAATGTGCAAAAAGTATACATGATTTGAGTTTCAAACTTCGTACGTTGTGGTGTTTGCTTTTAACTCTTGGTCTCTCGTGAATCGCCGGCGAGCCAAGACAGCTACATGACATTTGCGTGTGTCACGGGATTATAACCTTATATACTACATATATACTACATAATAAGGTTATTTTTCCGTCACACGCGTAGCTGTCAATGTTTGCCGGCAAACATTCAGCTACCTCACGGGTTAATGGCCATTTGAATATGGAATGTTCTAAAAAATTATATTTCAAAAGTCTTGGGACGACAATGGAGTAGTTGTAAAATACACGTTGTAATTGATTGCAATAATGATAAGGTGGAAGTAATGGACTGGAGTTCTGAACCTGCTGCTCTCATATTTTTAATTACAAGTAGAAGGATGATGATTGTAATTCAATCGTGCATTCAGTGAATTTTGCTCGCATTGTACACGAAAAAGGGGAGATGATAAGCAAAAACGGCATAAAACCTCTGCTAATTATGATGTCTGCCCTGACATATATATTACATATTGCAAAGTAAATATTTTTAATATCTAAGTAACTTTACTTACCATTATAATCCAACATAATAGTACGATAATGTATTACATAAATAAAATAATAACAATTTCAAAATAAAATCTAAGAAATTCCAGTACAACATGGTATTTTTAATGGATTAAACAACTCTTGCAATATGATACATCTCTTGTTAGATATTTGCACGTGTACGAGTGGTATGCCCTAATTAGAAGATATAAATACAAGTAAAATCATTATCTATCATATTACATATAAACAACAAATGATGTTACATGTGTATATAAACAATTAAGTGTAAACAAATTGCGATAAAAACCGGGTCTATTAATATTACCATAAAATTTTATTACTCATTTCATTTTGACTTATAATTTATGACATGTAACTAGTCTATCGGTTTTTTATAATGAAAATTATAGTCATTGGCATCAAATTGATAGATTGATGTTTTTGACGACTATATTTTTATGAGTGTTAATAGTTTCTATTTTAGTATTACATATACGTATTCACACCTTTTATTCCGAAAAGCCGCAACTCAAGAGCAATTTAAAAGTGCAACTAGTGTACCATCTTTCCTATACATTCCATCCCAACATGTGATAGGGGGTGGGTCTGTCACCATATCGAGCACTAATCCCATGCTCCAGCCTGAAACTATGTAGAGAAATCCCAATATCACTGTGCCTAAGTCGGAGATCGAACCCGAGACCTTGGCACCGCCGTTATACCAAAATAGTACTACACCTCCGATGCAGTCTATATTAGTATTACATTGTCATAAAAAAAAACTTGTACCATAAAATATAGCATAATTATAAACAATGAAAAAAAACGAAAACGTGTTTCCGTATTTTGCAATAATACATAATATCAACCGCGTATTGTATACTGTCCCATTGCTTCTCACGAGCCTCCTCTACTACTGAGAGGAATTAGGCCTTAGTCCACCACGCTGGAATGAAGATAACTATTTCAAAACTTATTTCATTTGTGATACGTAGCGTAACCGACGTGTTCGGATGAAAAACGGTGCTTCTAAATGTCTGGCGCTTAGTTCATTTCTCCTTCAGTTTGGGCATGCGATGATGAAAGAGATCTAGATGCACCTGATATTATAAAGTATCTAACTGGGTCATGATTATATAATTTACATACAATTATTTATTAACCGAAATTGTTGTCCCGTAGAGTCATATTTTGTAATTGGCCGATATAAATAAGTACGATTAATATTTTATTTTGTAGTGCCAGCATGCAAAAAAAGGAATGGCACATATTTTGTACTATATAAACAGTTAAATGCTAGTTAAAATCAAAGTTAGAGGTTTAATAGATTAGAGAAATTGTATTATATTGAATATATTTATTATATATACAACTCTTATTAAAATATTTTGAAAATAATTTAGAAGTGAAGAACATTTTGTTAAACTTCCACACGGCATACTGTTTTGGTAAACACGTGGTTATATGAATATGAGGTTCTTTATAAATTATACAACAAAATAAGATTCATAGTTTATTTCAACACATTCCGTTCGTATGCGTTGACTAAAACAGGTCAAACTGAATAAATTAGCAACAATAAAAAGTACAGTCGGTAGAGACATAACTAAAACTTTACAATAATAATTGATCTTCTGGCATTAAGAAACAATTATTAAATAAACGGCAACAAAACCAGTTCGAAAGTACACAAATATGGAAAATTCCCGCATCGAAGACTTAAAGGCAATATTATCACTTGAAGAGCTATAATCGTAGAAAATTTGGTGTTAGACAATTTACTGTCAACGGCAAATTTGCTGTATAGAATAGATTAACAATATTGGACATTGGAAGACTGCGCCACGTAGTTAAGGCAACAGTAGGGACTAAGAGAAGAGTTTTATAATGAAGGTTGTTCTTTGCATAGGTGGTGATTCCTTAGTTATGGCACTTAGAGTTAACGGCGCAGGAAGTAAGAGTAAGGAGACGCGTAGCTGTAGGCGGAGTAGGCAGCCAAAGGCGCGCTGTAGGCAGAGTAGGCGACGGGCGCGGTGTACGCAGCAGCCACCGGCGCGGTGTACGCGGCGGCTATGGGCGCTGCGTAGCCTCCGACGAAGACGCCGGGCTTGGGCTCGGCCGCGGCTAGAGCGAGGAAGCAGGCGAAGATGAACTGAAGAAGAAATACAAAGTTATACGTACTGTTCTATTGAGTGGATAGGTTAATGAAAGATTACTTGTAACTAGTATTTTATTAGGTTTTATTATCTTTACTCATATACATAATTATACTTCCATAATATTATACTTTTTAAAAAATGCACATAATGATGATAAATATAGACTTGAACCAATTTATCATGTTGAATATTAACTACTTTATCCCAGCAGGTCACAATTTTCATACAGACTGAATCAATAACTTTTGATGCAAAACAGCTGACACGCGCCAACTTTGGAGAACACGAAAATATTTAACACAATGAATCGTATTACTCGACAACTCACCAGTTTGAACATTTTGTTTGGGTTTGTAAAGTTTCGAATGAAACAAGAGAGCACAGGGAGGTGTGTGATTCCCTCTGCCCATGTCACTTGGTTTTATACGTTTACATTAGTATGAGGCTAGCAATGATGAAACAGCCTTGCGGAGCGTACTTAGAATAATAAACAGTAACGTCAACCAAAACGTGGATATTCAGCGTCCTCTGGTCATTGATTAATTGAGGATGATTGGTTTATTTCCCTAGTGTATTAACTTCATTCGATATATATCGGATGTAGAGTAATTTTAGACGCCAAATTATGATAAACGATTACATTTAGTTACTCAAGAGATAGTAATGAGTAAAGATAATAAAAAAATATATTAATTTTATTTTTATATTTATTTTAGTTTTAACGTCTACAAAAGAATGTTATGACTTGCGTAGTGTTCTATCGAAGCTGAAATTAAAGAGGAATAACATTATATTATCTCTCTCCAGAGTTGTTAAAAGAAAAAAATCGATAGAAATTAGACTGTATCAGCATAACGATCTTCCCTATATAGTTCTAATGCCCCAGTGTCCTACACAAGTTATCAAAATCATGAAATATATAAATGCATTTTCAATTAGCGCAAATTCACGAACAAGAATTTTATTTAATTACAAGTTTAGAGTTGTTTCATCTACCCACATTTCATATCGCAATATAGGTTTACTAATTAAGTCGTGGTATAGCCAATACTAGATATGAGGGTGTTAATTAAGAACGTTTCACGACTCCACGCCTATTTCTCAATTACGTGTCGAGATTACACATAAACTATAAAAAAGTAAGTAGGTCTGATTAAATTCTATTGTCGCGACATGTTGCTGTTTAGAGCGGTGAGTGATTTTTTTATTTGCGCTGGTCTAAAATAATGGAGACTTTATTGGCCCTCTTTGCGAAGTCGAAGTTTCAAAATTTTGAACGATTACAACTGAGAGTAGGTTACATAGGCTTGTGTACTGTTATACTTCAATGAATTAAACTACAATTAAGGCTTAAACATGTTGAATTCTATATATTCGAAGTAGTCAAATGATGGTGATTCTACTGACACCTGGGTACCAAAGCAATATCGTGACGGTTTCCAATCATTCCTTCAACCCCTTACTGTTAAAAGATATTCTCAAACGTGAGATGGAAGAACCTGTGTCACGTGAGCATCACGTTTAATATCACGCGGCGTAATATACTGTAACTGGGATTGTAATTCTAAAAACTAAACAATTATTCGACTTCGCAATTCCATCCAATTTAAAAAGGTATGTTATTCTTGCAATGACACTTTGAAAGTTATTTTAACACGCTACAAAGTTACAGAAGCCAATCAAGTTCTTTCAAAAGAAATTCTATTTACAATTCGTACGCGGACTGGACCAAAAATAACAGAAGTTTAAGACTTTTAAAAATAAACTTTATTTTCAGCTTCTGTTGGTTCTTTTGTTGGGTTTCGTGGTGGCGGGCCACGTTCACAAACACGTGGTTGATGTGCGTCCAGTGGTTACAAGAAGGACCCTCGTACCTGTTTCCTTACCAGCGAAAAATATTGTGCTTATATGAATATGATAATATATAATCATGTATTAACAGCATACATTTTATAAATAAATTGCTTGTAATAAACACATTTTTTTAATGTAATGTTGAAGGATACAGAATATATACATAGCATTTCGTATATATTAATAATATTTAGTATATATTTGTTTATACAATTTACAATATACATTTAGGGTGTAAGTAATATTTATTAAAGTTTGTTCGATTTAATTGAATTTTTAATGTAACAAAACTTAATACACTATAAAAAGCATTTTTTCTATAATTTATAAACGTACATTAATACGAAACAATAAATAAAAACAGAACAAATATTTTAAAATTTTACAAAAGATAAAATTTAAGACTGGTATCTCGGCATTTTTGACATTTACACACTTTATAAAAATAAAAAATCCGGATGTTAATCCTTGATCTAGTAATAATTTGACCAGCTGTGCCACCGTTGAAGGCCGAGCGTGACCATACTGCATAATGGCTACAAGCAGGATATTTGTCTAATTATCCGGTTGTACTACCATATTTTAACCTCTTGTGCAATTGTCCACTCGTATAAAAAGAGGACATCTCTACTTATAATGCATCATTGTCAACTCGTTCTTGTGTCAACCAACTCAAGTAAACAAACAAACATGTTCAAATACGTAAGTATTAAAGATTTATTTATATTAGTTATAAGTAGTTTATCTTATTGCGATATGCTCTACATAAAACATAAACAGTGCTGAGGTGAAATCTTAAAAAATTTTCGTCGAAAATAGTAAATTAAAGGTCTAACGAATAATCACCATAATAATATTATATAAATTATTAATTATCTAATCGTGGTTTTGTCACTGACTTTTATATTGGGCGTGAAGAAAAAAGTGAGAAAAGGGTGACGAGTTAAAAGTAATAAATTAATTGTAGTGAGAAACAAAGAAATAGTATAAAAATTCTCTAAGAATATTTACATACCTAATGAAGCATAATATTTTGTAAAACATTTCTTTAATTTCTATTATTTTGTATTCCCATCACTTTTTTTAAAACAACGTAATATAGATTTTTTTTTTTTAACTCACAACCAACTACATCTCCAGATTCCCAGTTTCTTCGTAGCAATAGATTTGTGAGATTGCTTCACATAGAATGCATTTAAAACAACATTGAAATGTAAACTCAGAGCTAAGTAAAATAAAAACAAACTTTCTTTTTCAAGAAAAGATTTCTAAAGAAAAAATATTGTTTGAACATCCCTATTTGAATAAAGTGATGTCATTAATCTTTTTATATAATATTTCAGGTGCTGTTCGCTGCTCTCCTGGCTTTCGCGTCAGCCAAGCCCCTGGTGGTAGACTACCCAGTCGCGTACACTGCGCCTGTAGCCGCAGCCTACACCGCGCCAGTGGCCTACTCTGCCTACTCCGCCTACTCTCCTGTTGCCTATTCCGCCTACACCTATGCGTCGCCGTACTCTTACTATGTCCGCTGAGAACTGACGTATACCTAAGTACCGTACCGACTTACTATGTATCAAGTGCAATAAATATATTAGTATATATTAAACAGCCTTTTATTATTTTGTATGTTCTTTGAGACTTGTTAAATATATTTCATTAAGGGTTAAGGATATTATTGTAATATGAATGAATGAAAATTTCTATAGAGTTTATTGAATCCCATTAAGTCATATGAAAGTTATGTAAAATTCCCATTCATTAGTATTACTATTGTATTAAATAATAGCGTAACGCTGTAACACAATATAATTATGGTATTGTGACCCTACTCGACATTTATTAACCCTTTGAAAATTCATTCACCTATAAATACAACAAAGCAGGACCTATTAATGTACTTAAAATTCCATAATGATTTATTGAGCCCAATGCTTAAAAAGGGATTGTATACATGTTTCTATAATTACAAAACTTTAAAGTACCCTGTATTTGTAAGATCTCTTTGGAAATTTGGTATTATACCGTTATTACAGGCGTACGCATAATAGCACAAACTGAAATTGAATAGAGCTATAGCCAATGGCCGTAATTGTTATGAGCTAACTATACCTACGTCACACGTCACTGCGAAGGCTGAGGCCTTCGCAGTGACATGTGACGAGTGACATGTCACATTCGAAATTAGCCCCTAATCATGAGTGATTAGGGGCTAATTTCGAATTGAACGGTATTACTTTCGACAAAATCGCGCTTATGAGATTAGATAGTTATGAACAACATGACATTAACATTTTGGGATCAAATTCCTACAACACGTTTTACGCATTCTATAACGAACGAATTCTACTGCTGTATGAAATTATTATTGAATATAGTGATTCAGTTATATATTTTTTTAATTACATCTAGTAAGATTAAAGATATATAGATATAGAAGGAATTAGAATACGTCCCCTGATATATAAAAGGGTTTGTGACGCCTGAAACCAAGATTGAGCACGTGACAACATTCATGCACCACAATAATATTGGTGTTTATCGATTTTACTCACGTGAGTGCGCCCACATAAGTAATTATAACAGTTTTACTGATTCATGTAATTTATGACTTCATTTAGGAATGTTTATTTAAGGAAGTGTCTTTTGTTCCAATTATGTATTTAAATATTCGTTTTTGACAAATCTGAAATAGCTTCTAAAATGTTGTTAATATTTATTCCTGTGATCTTGGTAATATTTATTTTGTCATCATCATTCTGCTCTTATTCCAAACTAAATGGTGAAGTAACGTCTTTTTTATTTAGATTGGATTTGGCTCCGTTTTTACGACCGAACGCCTGCCTAAGGTCAATACTCTCCGAAAGATTCACTGCCGACAAAATCATACTAGGAAAATAGATTAAAAGTTTTTTTTACGTATTTTACGATAAAATTATAAAAACATCGTAATTGTGTACACACCTACATTACTCTAATAGATACATAGGTGCAATTAGTGTACAAATATTTTAATATCGTAAAATATTTCTGTCGTATATAATAGGAACGATAGTATGTTACTAAATTGAGAGATTATAATTGATTAACTGAAAACAAAAAATTGTATAATAAAACAGTCATTTTGATCTGAATGAAATAAATGTTAATGACATGTCATGGGCTTTTTTGAAACTTTTCTTCTAAAGACAACGTTACTTAAAGTCTAACTAAAATATATTCATATTATAAATATATTTATTTACTAAAAGAGCATTTTAGACAAGTTCTCATAGTTAATAGTGACTCCCACACTAGGCTAAGCCTGTCTTATGCGAGTCGTTAGTAAACATTAACATAGTATTTTATTTAATAATTAATGATTTACAGTAATTATTGTTATGTATATAATGTAAATAAATTGCGAGATATGTTTGAAACTAGATTAGCAGGAATAACTATAGAATATTTGGGCAAAATTTTCAGCCACTAGAATAATATTTATCAATCAGATAAATTATAAAAGTAAAAGAAACTGACAATTTTATACATACGGTCTTTATAATTCGTTTGTGTTCTGCTTTATCTTAATTTTAAATTTTATCTGATATTGGAAAAATTAGCTTTAAACCCACACTTTATTTTCGTGGTGATAATTAATTGAGGTTGTTTTTAGACTATCATTGTACGTGTTGGACTACGCATAATGTGAAAGGTTCCGCAGTTATCAACTTGTTACTAATAAATACTTAACTACTATGAAACAGATAGTTGTGATGTACCATCGCTACTCCTTGGATTTGAATTTGAGTTACAATAAGTAAAATCTAGATTTTATTAGATATTTTTAATGGTTTTAAAAATGAAATTAGCGCGTAGTCTCATATAGCTGTCGTCTGACCTAAGTACATACTATGATATTTACGTAGACATTCTACTATATTATTATTGAGAATTTTTACTATAAGATCGTCGATTTTCAAACTTTGCCAACAATCGTCATATTTGTTTATCGTCTAAACATTTGGGTTGTGACCAGTACCTCCGGATGTATTAATATGATATTTGAAAGCCTCACAGCAGAGTACTTATTATTTCAAAAGTTTTAATTATAAGTATACAAACAGTTCACATATTATATAGAGCGGACATTGGGAACATTGTCATACAAATATTTTGCATACATGAAATGGTTAGTCAATCTACCGTTAAATAGCAAGACACCAATGTGACGTACGTGATTTGGACATGTTTAATGTGCATATTAGCATAATTTTTGTAAATAAGTTATTTTTGTATTAACATTTAAGAACGCTGCGACATCTTGTACACGGACTTTTTAAATAAAACAACGGCTTATTACCAATTGGTCATAACTTGAGCACAAATTCAATCCTGATATCGGTCTATACCTAAGTAAACAGTTTAATATCTTTGTAATTGTAATTAATTGTTTACAAAAATAATCCTGGAACTAGAAGTGCTTACCCACCTTTAGGGCAAACCTACACTATTTAAAACAAGTCGATTAATTTTATTACTAGTTGGCGTTAAATGTCAACAACGTTTTAAAATTTGGACAATTAATAAGGAAATATACGTCGGTTAATGAAAATAGCCCTGAGGCCGGAGCCAAAACACCTTTCTACAATCGTTAATGCTAATACAAACCAAATAAAATGGGAATGACATCCGATCGATAAGTCTATCGCTTGGATATGTCATTCTCATTTGAACAATCATTTAATAAGACGCCTTTCTACAAAGAAAGGAGGACGGTTGCGGCCCCTGTTGTGTTCAAAACTGAATTGAGATAATAGAATCCAGAAAGTATAAATTGTCTTTGATTCTGTTGACGCAGTAATAGGTAGACTTATAAATAATCAAAATAAGTAGGTTCGAATCCTGAGTCAAGTAGTCATATTGACTTTTTTGTTGATCAACCCGGAGTTTCAATTTTGTGTCAGATGTGATATACTGTTAAATATGTTATTTGTGTTAAATTGGACTTTAGAGGTTTCCGTACTAATAAAATATTTTAGATACATATATGCCTCACAAGTCTTCACTTTTCAGGGGTAGTACACATTTTATTGTCTACATTAGGTCCTACGTAACAGGGCGCGACTTGCGAGTCCTTTGCCTCAATATAATCGGGATAATTCAAACACCATTGTTCAAAACAATGTAAAATATTTTACACGTTGTATTATACAGTTCTAACACAATAGATATTTATTATCACGTGTGAGGGAGTGATGGCAAATGAAACGTGATTTCTCTCATGGGAGACGAAGTGGGGACGAAGATGCTGAATAAAAGGTTTGATATTTTTTTGGATATATAACAAAATGATTTTATGAAGTCATTTTTTATAAAATATAGTAATAAATAGTATATTAATTAAGTTACAGAATATTTTTTCTATGAGAAATGAGGTGGAAAACGTTCTTTATAGCATAAATCGATGAACAAGAAAATAGAGCACAGGACGTTATCCGATTTCCAATGCCTATAAACATCCATGTATCCATAAGAGGAACAGATTGTAAATGCGCTTCAGTCATAAAGATAAGTATGCCCGTTCTTCTCTGGTGAGAACTGCTTTCCGAACTGGTGGTGGAGTTAATATTGACAGAATCTAAATAATATATAACATTTTACAGGTTTAAATAAATTATTTCATTTGATTACTAGAGATACTTCAAAAACCGAAATTCTCACTAACAACGTGAACTACAACGAAAAACTGTCATATGACATCGGTTTTCTCTAAGAGAGTCATACTCTGGCCGAGTCGTATTACGGAAGCTGTACACGAATATATTATAGGATATGACTCTACAAAATACACATACTTCCCGCCTTTATCACCGAAGGAATACACAAAAGTGCAACTTGTTCAGCCACTTTTTACCATATGCCTTGATTATGGCCATCAGGCCCGAATTCCAGATTTTTCAGATTATTATATTCCGTGATACTGAACAGTAAAACCGAATATCACTTTGCCCGACCCAGGAATGGAATCCGGGACTTCAGAGCGGTGATCGTACCGCTCAAGCAATACAACTTTCCTAACCGATGCAAACACCGATATGACTTTATATATTTTTTTTATAAATACAAGTTATTTGAGTACATTTGCAAAAAGCAATATCTTATATAATGTATGCTTTATATCCCTACTCATTTATTATTCAAACATATACGCGACGATATAAGTATAGTTATTATGGATACAATAAATTATATGCAGATGTTGCCAACAATCTTATATTATTTTTGCTGTAGAAAAGGTTTAAAAGACCTTCACTAAAACGCAATTATTAATGCGTACTACGTGTATTTCGCGACAAACAGTCCATGAAAGTTTTCTATACACGCGTCTCCTTGAGGGTGGCACCGCCTATTGCGTCAACTCGTGCTTTGTTCGTTGGAAATCAACACTCTTGTTTAGAACTTTCTAACAACAGAAAAGCATTTGAAGGTTAAAATACAGACCATGTAAAAATTTCAAATACTTACCAATTAAAAACTAAAATTTTTCTTAAGTAAAAATGAGCTGTACAAAATATTAATAATGGACACCCACTAATTATATAAATTAAACAAAAAATTATTAATTTACTGAAAGATAAATTTAAATTTGAACTTCTTTGGATTCCAAGTCATAGTATTAAAAGGAATTGATATGGCAGATAGTGAAGCTAAAAATGCCACAAAGGAACATGAAATCAATCGTTCAATAAAAAAATATACAATTTAACTTTTTTGAGGCATGAAATGGAATATTGTGTACAGTGATGGAAAAATTAAATGTAACTTACCCGATATACTCAAAGAATCTTTAAGTGAATTAGGTTATAAACAAACAATTTGTTTTTTAATTATTAATTATTGCTTATAAAGTAGTATAGCCCACTGATTGTATTATCCTACTGCTGTGTTTGCTTACAACCTTAGATGTTAAAGCTACCTAAGATAAATTAATAACAAATATTGCGCTGATAACGTACATACACTATGGCCCGTTGGGTAATACGTTGTTGCTTGGGCTTCTCCAAAACAATTTCTCCGGGACTAAATCGCTTAAGGTGGTAGCTCAAGGTCCATTTTCATACATTTTGTTTCGGCTTTAATCTGGGTAACTAAACAAGTATTGGCAAGTAAAGAATTTAAATTCACGTCTAGTTAGTGATTAGTTCTCGCAGTTGAAGAAAATGTAAATAATTAATAATCATGGATATTTCGGCCTTTAAAATTTAATATGACGAAATTTTAAAGGCAGAAATATCCATGATTATTAATTATTTTTACATTTTTCTTCAACTGCGAGAACTAATCACTAACTAGACGTGAATTTAAATTCTTTACTTGCCAATACTTGTTTAGTTACCCAGATTAAAGCCGAAACAAAATGTATGAAAATGGACCTTGAGCTACCACCTTAAGACATAATTGACTTTAGCTAGATGGCCGTTTGAAATAAGAAAGCGATATAATTTCTGCAATATACTTGAAAAATCGTGTCCCATGTGTGTGTGTATATGCTTTCAGTGTTATCGTATTCGAATGGGAAAAGGACATTATTATTAAAATAGATAAACAAAAATCCTTCTATATATACTATACCTACATAATTTTACTATTTATAAGTCTATTGGTATTTAAATTATGTTGCCTGTATCATTGAAGAGATGGGTATTGGCATTGATATTGGCAGATCTAGCATCAATTTGAATCCAAAACAATTAATGTTATTTTTACATAGATTTTAATTGCTCAATTCAACAGAATTATAGTGAATCTCATTTTTGTGAAAAGAAAATGTATTTAAATACGCAAAAAACATATTCATAAATAGATATTCACAATTTGCAAACCGATATAAACTTTGTATAATTTATTTCAAAATTTCACATATACTGCAACAAGCGACCAACATGTGAGTCATTATCAAGATCAAACCACGTGGAAAATTGTTAGGCAAATTATTTATACTCAAACACTAACTCTAACGAAACCATTGCAGTGCTGTCCCATTACACAGGAAGGAAAGAATCACTGCCTACCATCATGTAACTGTCTAAAAACCATGTATAAATATAAAAAATAGTAAAAAAAATGAACACTCCGTAAATTATTTTAAAATATTTCAGTTTTATAAATCCTGCCATGTGACCCAAACAGGTTTCGACATAAAACATTCCGCTGTGAAAAAAGGATAATATACTGTATTATACTGTCTGATAATTAAAAAACTATTTTTTATTACAAATCTACCACAACTCCTTTTAGTACTCTTCTTCACCTGTTCTTATCCCACTCCGTTGCGGGATTGGCGCAACACATTTGTCAAGAACGTTTGAGAAACGGTTTGGGTTGATTTCTAAGACAGACACTTACCTAACCTCAACCTTCTGAGGATTAAGTCCTCAAAAACTTAGAAAAAACCTAAAGTGAAGGTACCTATACCACCAGTACTGCAAATACCATTTAAATGCTAAGTCTAAGATAAATGCAGTTTCTAAATGAATTAATTAAAGCAACATTGTATAAACGTCACTTCGGACCGTTTACATCGGTATTTATAGAATGTCATCTTCACAATGATTTTATAAATGCAATTCAAGTTCGAATGGAACAAATGGATGGAAATGGTAAAGATAGTTATATAATAGGTAAAAAAATTGTCTCGCCTCGGCCCCCAGCCGGGCAAGTGAAAATTGAAGGTGTCAAATACAGGCTGTGACGACAATTCCTGCCCCTACCTGTCTTCTACGGGACTGGTTACGCAAGAGAACTCTCTCATAAAGGGAATAAAGATCATTATACACTGGAAATGCCATGCAGTCACAAAATAATATCCATCACTAACAATTTGTAATTATTTGTTTAAAATATTAAAAATATTTTTTTTCCCTATTCTTATGAACACATATATTAGAGTAAGTTTTAGAGAGTCATCTCCTTAGTAGCAGAAAGCCGTGCCCAACATTGGGTCAGTATAATATCAATAAAACAGGATGAGTATGAAATAAGAATGCTTTCGTAAATTATAATCCTTTAAATTTATGGAAAGATAAAAAATAAGTAAATATCTGCTATAATCGTATTCTTTTCAAGCTAATTTTGATTGACGTTATTAAGGCAACGTAACTTTAGTATTATTAATCAATCCAAATATAAATACGGACAAGTGCAATATGCTCTTGCGCAGGCAATGTTCCGTGGTGGCATTGCCAAGTTATTTAATATGCAATAAGCACTTAGTTTCATACTAAATGTTTGAGAGTAACCGCACGAATAATTTTGTAAATAGATGTACTTTGCCAAATAACGCAACATTTTGAGAATTTATTTGCATCTTATCGACACATGTGATTCATTAAGTTATTTCAATCTTTTCTTACGTCGTAAGGTTTGGCACCCATAATGTACCAGCGAAGCTCAGAGACCAAAGTTTATATCTAATATTAATAATTTTTAATTACTCAATAATGCCAACTAATTTCTTTCTAATGTCAAATATTTTAGGATTTCCTTTACTAGTCAACAAGGCCGTATGTGCAGCAAAGAAAAAAATATCTATAATTACTGTATTTTAATTTTCAATTAAATATTTCTCGCTTATTCCTATCGTTTTATTCAAATACCTATAATTTATTTTACTCACAAATATGGAACAGATTCAATAAATTCAAGCATCATAATGTTGCCACATCCAGTGTATGAAATACGACACAACGCTCACATGTTTATACAAATTAATGACAGTATTTGGAGCAAGCAAGTACTCTACATGAATATGTAATCGCTTACCGAATCTTTTGTTTCGTATTCGGATGGCTTTTGTGTTTTATTGAAATGTATACATGCCATAATTAATTTGAATACATCGCTCGTGTTCTATTGTATGGCAGTTGATATATAAATATACTATGATTAGAACAAAAGTCTTCGCGAGTCGCGTGGTCAGGTAATTTTATTAGTAATTGAACTAATGTTAAAATGTAGCAAAAATAGTTCTTTTGATTACATGATTATAATAGTTTAAACGACTTATTAAATTGTTTGTACACACAAGATGATTTGAAAACTGCAGCAGATAGTTAGAGACAGCAAATATTGATTCGTAGATTTTAATGACAAGTTTTATTATCCGTATTCTGAAAATTATACGTACCTACCGATCACACATACGTCATCGGATATCGAACGACGATGTGTCTCGTTTTTAATCTTTTCATGAGATGTGTCCGATATATTTCATTCCTGGGCTGCCGTCCGAAAATTAATTTCCATTTGCATGCCACGTCAATGGCAGTGCTTTAGTTTTGGGTAACATAATGTCGATTTGCTTTGTAGGGTGCCATCTTGCACAATATCAAACTTATTGCGAATTCAATATCAGATTGCATTTTGATCGCCCATATTTTTTTAATTATATGTTGCTAGCGATTCTACTCGCGTGAAAACTTTTCTAGGAGTAAACGTCCTAAATGCTAATCCACTTCATCTATAACTACGTACTAAACATCCAAATCCGAATTTATAATTTAGATTCTTAACTTGCTCTGAGTTTTAATCTATCGTATTCAACTCTACTTTAGCCTATTTTGGATACCCGGTATGGTCATAGGCTTGCAAGTCGTCGCTCAACACAATATCTATAGGTATATTTATAAACTCGGTACGTACTTGCCTTTACTTAAAGATGCAAACCTATGTTTATATTATATAGTTAGGCAAAATTTCGATTTTAAAATAAAACGTGAAAACCAATTCTTACATCCAATTCATAAATTGGTCGATATTTTCTCGAATAATAGCATTTTCTGGCGATGCTAATAACCAATGCCACATGTTATTTTTTTTAAACGAGAAATATTAAATCCATTTGCCATTTAAAACAATTACAACAACAATTTATAGTTGAAACATTGCATTGTTACAATAACCATCAAAACAAATAAAACTAACGAATCAAATTACACGTGCTTGCTCACGTTGTATTGTTAGGAATTTCTCTAAGAAAAATCCTTATTTGAAGAAAAATGGTCACGTGGCCCGAGCGGTGGCTGCGGAGTGACTTATACATTTTTTTACGTCATTGACCTTCAAATAACGCGCTGTAACACCAGTAACCGAATACAGTATTGTAAGACATAATATGTTCCGGAAATATAAGTTTTTACGTAGGCAGTGTTACAATTAATCGATGTTGCCATTTATATATATTTATTGCTATGTGTTGCAAATTTTGTCGAATCTTTCAGGACCTTTTAAATGTAAATGTTACGACTTGTGTTGTAATAGTTATTACTAAGGTATATAAATCTTAGTTTTTATTAAGAATTAATCTATTAAGTAATTGAGTATCAATCACCATGAAAAATTTACGTTCTCGGTAAATCTTAGTTACAATAAGGGAGAGAGTATAATCTATTTGATTAACATCTATGTTAAAAAGTAATGAATTCGATTAAGTACTCCGATAAAGATGAATTAATCCCTCGAAGGTAATGCCGATAAGATTCAGATCACGCGCCGCCCAATGTCAGAGACGTTGCCGAATGGGGCTGTCGATGCCAGTGAGTTGCGCCACCACTCGTCTGCCGCCTATATAATGTCCAGTTATTTGGATCGACAGTATTCCCTGTTCACTACCGGCAGAAACAAACAAACCTAGCAAAATGATGAAGATCGTAAGTTCAAACTATTATAATAATAAATAGTAGAAACAAAAATGTTACAAAATTTACAAGCGTTATCGAAATAGAAAGTAACATTAAATAATAAGTTTTCCTATTCAATAATTTTCCAGATTTTGTGGTTAATGTTGTGACTAAGTTGCTTGGATAATAATATTATAATACTAGTGATACATTTCATTGATCCTTAAAATATATATTTAAAAAAATTACCTACTAATTATTTGAATTTTCAGATCGTCGCCCTCTCCGCCCTTCTGGCTATCGTCGCCGCCAAGCCTTCCCTGGTGAGCGCTCCCCTGGTCGCAGCTGCCCCCGCCGCCGTGGTCACCGCTTCCAGCTCTCAATACTACCACCGCATCAACAACGGCTTAGCTGCCTACGTCGCTGCCCCCTGCTGCGTATGTCGCATCTCCCTACGTAGCTGCTTCTCCCTACGTAGCTGCTTCTCCTTACGTTGCTGCCGCCCCCTACGTGGCCGCATCAGCCCCGATTGTCGCCGTTTGAATTCCGAACCTTGCGTATTAAAATGATTCACACAGCATAATTAAGTCTTTTATTGATTTTGTACAAAACCTTTTTTGGCCTGTGTCGATGACAATACGCTCACCCCTATTACATGGGACATAATATAACCGTAAAAGTGTAGATGTGTTAAAACGCCTCTTAGAAGCAAAAATGCTTGAGACAGGAAAGACCAACATATAAGGGTTTCCTAAAATTAAAGTTACTAAAATCTATTACAGGCACCAGTTTATTATAAAATAAAAACCTAATAACTATTATAATACATTCCTACCAAACTATGTGTGCAAACTTTAAAAAGGTACTTGAATAATTATATAATTATAAATGTCATTTATATAAAATCATACGTTTTGTATTACCATCCGAAATACTTCTAAATAAGGTCGGAACTTGTAAGGATTTATCCTAGGCATAAGACACGACGAAAAGCTTAGGAAATAAAGGGGTCGAAGTTAGAAAAAATAACAAAACACCGTATTATGTTTTTGTACAACACAAAAAAACAAAAACATGGATAGTGGGCTTTGTTAGGACTCGAATTTCTTCGGTCACACACTACCCAGGTTTAAAAATTAAAAACGTGTTAATTGAAAGAAGTTACGTTGTGTATACTCTCACGTTGAAAGTACTTTCAAATCAATCTATTTGTTTCGCTCGATGAGTTTCTTTGTAAGAATAATTATAACGAAATCGTTTTATAGCGTGAAAGGTTAGTCATAGGACTAAGTTAAATCACGTGCAAACAATTTACATGCAAATTCATTATATTTTAAAACATACTTATCCTGCCTGATCAAAACACACACACACACACACACACACACACAACATCACGCATTTTATCCCCGAAGGGGTATGCAGAGGCGCAAGCATGGCACCCACTTTTCGCCAAGTGTGTTCCGTCCCATGATGTGATAGGGGGCGAGCCTATCGCCATATCGGGCACAAATTCCAGACTCCGGGCTGATACTGAGCAGAAAAACCCAAATATCACTTTGCCCGACCTGGGATTCGAACCCAGGACCTCAGAGCGCTGCCGTACCGCGCATGCAGTACAACTACGCCACCGAGGCAGTCCTGATCAAAACATATTTTAATAATAGTTTTTTAATCTATTGCAAGGATAGGTTTTATGGTTTAGCTTTATGGTTAGTAAGATGAAGAAGTAGATGAAGTAGTGCCTTTTTAACTGATCCCAGCGATCCAATATGTGTGCAAAGCCCTTTGCTGAGTCAACTCTGAAAAAGTTTATATGACTATAAATGATATTTAGCTAGGATTCTTCTTATAAGCGGGAAACTTATAACTTAATCGATAACTATTTTTATTTTTTTAGAATAAATACTCGCGGTATAGTGAATAGTTTGTTGTTGAACTGTATTATTTCAATCTTATGTCTTGATTTCTGTCAATTGAACTGCATATAAAACCGAACAGAAATAATTCGTGGCACTTCAATGGTACTTTGTGCATATAAATATTATAAAAATAAGTAGAGGAAAACATCGTGAGGAAACCTGCATGCCCTGAGAAGTTCTCTATAGGAATTTGGAGGGTGTGTGAAGTCTACCAATCCGCACTAGGCCAGCGTCGTGGACTAAGGCCTAATCCCTCTTAGTAGAGTAGGCCCGTGCCCAGCAATGGGACAGTATTTAATACAGGGCTGATATAATTTATATTATTGTTATTAAGTCATGTTGCAATTAAAATAAGCATGTGTACGATAAACAAGTGAACGGTTGACAGGTTTTTGTGCCGAAACATTTAATATCCGGCTATCTGACATTATGTATCACAATAGTAGGTAGATAGTGATTAATAGGTACAGGCTACAGATTTAATCCACGCCTTGTTTTTATAGATTCGCATATTGAATTATCGGAAATATGGTTTTAATTTATAAAAAGCTTTGTCATATGCATATTAGCGTAGATATTAATATGAAGCACTTAATACGTAGGTCCTTTTTTGTTATTTATCGATTGTCATCGTCGTCTGTTTGGTACACTAATAATACACGGATATTAGAGCAATATGATGTCATGCTTATTAAATTTTCTTGTTTCGCCCCCACACTGGAATAAGAAAAGGGCAGCGAGAGAATAAATGTTTATTTACACTAAAATTTTAAAAAATATTTTAATTAGTAAATAAGCACATAAATCTGTAAAAAAAACGAAAACAATGTTTTGTCCACTACAAAATACCATACAAGGAATCTAAAGTATTATCAAAATTCTTAACAGCACACAGAAAAAAAAGTTATTTTTTCTGTACATAACACTCTTGTAGGGACGCATGTCAATTAAATCATTTTTTTATTGCATGAAACAATAACGTGAGAACGAGCAAATAAGCCATCTGATGTTAAATTATATGCACCGCCCATACACATCCATAATTCCAAAAGAATCTTGAATGACCTTTAGGTAATGGAAATACACCTATGTGGTAAAAGCAAGATTTTATTTCTCACTGCGCTCTGATGGTAAGTGAAGTGAGGTCCAATAGAATATCGATTGACAAGACATGATTGTCCCTCGGCAGTCGACACGATTATGTCGGCTTGTTAGAACCGTATATACACAGGCTGATCCCGGAACACGACACAGTTACACAGACTACGGATTATTATTACGGATTTTAACACTTTGTGTACGGTGGTCGCTATCTGGGCAGTTATAAAATATATCTTACCACAAGCAAATACACACCAATGATATTGTAAGGCAGATTACGGCGTTACCATTTTAAAGTTACAAGATTTTTCTTATTTATCCCACAGAAATATTGTGCCGGTTGGAATTGTATGCGTTTTATAAACTATATCAATGGTTGTGTAGGTACGTACACTGGTACTTCTAGATTACTACTACATAAATAATAAAACGCCTAGTAAAAATAATTTGCAATTACATCACTCGGAGATATGAACGAAATAAAATGGAAGGTGGTTTAAAAATGCTTACGTATCGCGAATTAAGTATTGTATAGGTAGGTACAACAATACGTTATTATATACAATAAAATTATAGGTAAATTCTTATTTACTTATTTTTGCATTGTAGCAATTTCGATGAAAATGACAACACAACAATAAATAACTGAAAACGCAGTTGTGTGGTAATCTTGTGATTTTTTAATTTTAATGATTGTGAAACAGCTGTATTCGATGATTTTTTAATAAAAAGGTGTAGATGAGTTATAAACAATCAAACAATTGAGCTAATTAGCATATTCAGCCATAGTATTGCGGTAGCATGTATTGAGATTTGTCGCCTAACGAATATCCCATAAAATGTCCCATACGATACTACGTGCTCTTTACTTTCATGTTTCATGTTTTCTGTTTGTTAAAATAATAATAAGTTATCTATGTGTGCAATAATGCGCCATTTTTGAAAGACGAGTGCAATATAGTTGCCATACACCGTTTTATTAAAATATCATTGGCTTTATCAAACAAAACGTTGTGAATAAATTAAACAATATTGAAATTATTCACATTCTATTATGGCATCGCATGTTGATAATGTTTAAGTAATATTTAAACAATGAAATATAATCGAGTATTGTGTTTTTTATTACCAGTGAGTTCACAGTAAACATTTCAATTGACATTCTTGCACGAAAAATTACATGAGCTTTGGTTATTTTGGCCAGTTTCCTTCAATTAAAGTCAGTATTATTTGTAAACCACTCTAGAGTTAAGGCGTTAACAGTTAAATATGTACATATTTCATCTAGGTTTCTCCGGCAATTATAATCGTATTTATAGTATCTCACAAAGCGACATTTATACATATAGGGATAATTATACATCTATAAATTATATAACATTCTTAATTCTTATATACCACAGTTCCCTATTTATATGTGAATAAACAGTTATAAAATTCAGAAGATAAATCCTATATAATTATAAATCGTTTGTCGAAGAACTGACAGTAATGGACTAAACGAGTTCTTGAGTGGAGACCCCATATTGGGAAGCGAAGTGTAGGAGACCTTAGAGCTAGGTGGAGTGATGATTTGCGTATGGTCTCGGGCAGAAATTGGATGCGACAAGGCGAAGACAGGGAAAAATGGCGATTATAGGCGAATACTTATGTTGGGCAACGGTCTGCTAAAAGCCGATGATTATGATAAATCGTTAGTGACCGAAACGATACTAGAATTATAATCTCCTTACGTATGTAAACGTAATCACTGACTCTTATCCACGATCGATTGTTTAAAATTCAGATTAACATCTTTGTACGTGCAGTTTCCTCAAAGCCGAACAGCGAAGCACACGTACTTTTATTGATGAATCAGAGAGTATAAGGATAATCTATGGATATTTTTTTCGTACCTTTATTGGTATTTATTTACTTACAATTAACGATGGAACGAAATCAATCACAACACGAAGTGCAAGTGAATACTTTCGAAAAGGCCCATCGGTATTATTATTCGCTGGGCGTTTTCAATACGATTTTTGTAGCCATCAAGGTCCGCGTCCTTACTTATGGTACCATTAGGTATTCCGCGACACCCGCATCGTTGCCTCACCACGATGCAAAATTTGTTACACCTATATAAAAGACAAGGCTCCATTTTCTAGCGACCGCATTATAAATTTAAAACCGGTCAAGCAAAGGGACCTCCAACATGCTCCTGCCGGTAATATATAATTTTATATTTTTTGTTATCATTAAGTCCCTACTTATGTGATATTAGGAGATTGACTATAATTACGTATATTTTATTTACAGGTACTAATAGTGTCCACGTTGTGTGGCATTGCTCAAAGTTCTGGAATCGGCCATGTCGGCGTAGCACCAGCGGAGCTGGCGGCAGTCGGATTGGCGCCTGCCGGCTTGTCCCCAGTCGCCGTGGCTCCACCAGGCGTAGCCCCGGTTGTAACCGCAGCGAGTTCGCAGTACTTCGAAAGGACTTACAACCGTTTAGTGGCAGCTCCACCAATACCACTGGCGCCATCTGTACCGCTCGCACCGCCTGTACAAGTTGCCCCGGCTTTGCCAGTTGCTCCGGTAATTCCAGTAGCACCACGGCCGCAGCCTGTGTTCGTGCCTGTTGCCAACAATGTGCCTGTACCTGGGGTTTCTCCGCAACCAGTGACGGAATCTCCGTCGGATCCCAACGTTGCTATAGCTGTAGCCACTGCGCATGCTGCAGCACCCGTAGCGACAATCTTATTGCCTCCCTACCCATTTGGACTGCCTCCAGGCTTCGCATTTGTTCCGCCACAGCCCAATAACGTACCAGCGGAGAGGCCAATAGAATCTACTACTCCGACAACTACTCGACAGACAGAAGCGACCACAACTGAGAGGGAACCAGATACAACGCCTGTGCCATCGAACAGTGACAACAGTTTCGTACAAGCTCTGCCCTCAAACCAAGATATAAATTTCAAGCTCTATGGGCCGCCTCGACCTCAGCACTGGTCGCAGCAACAACCGTTACCGTTACCAGATTCAGCCCCATCAGCTCCAAGACCCCAGCAATTGCCATTACCGTTACCAGCCCAACGACCACAGCAATGGCCGCAGCAGCAACCGTTGCCGTCGGCGCAACCGCGCCCACAACAGCAACCCTGGCCTCAAAAGCGACCACAAGCCCAACCTTGGCTGCAGTCGCAGCCGCATCCTCACGTTCATTTTCACGCCATTAAGCCTCAGAAGTTAAAAACGTTAGTGGAGGTTGTGAAAGCTCCCTTAGCGTATATTGCACCACCACCTCTAGTTACCCATGAACCCCATCGTCATATCAAGATCATCAAACATGTGTACGGATTTGTGCCAGAATCCAGCGCTAAAATTATAATAAGGCCTGTGAGTACAAAAATACGTGCTGTCAGGGTTCCTGCCCATCTGCCGTATAAGGGTCAAATATCAGCAAGAAACGTCCGTACACCCGTCAACAGAATCACTGAGCCCACTACGTTTAGTCCTTTTAACAAACCAAATACCAAACCTCCGAGAGTATAATTTATGTATTATAGATAGTCAATTGTCACTTGTTAATGTGCAGCACAATGTAAATATACATATAGAAAATTAATAGGAGTGTAAATATAAAGATGAGAATTTTATTTATGTGTAATTCATTTACAAAACCTAATGCCTGTCGCTCTGTGGCAGCGTTATTATATAAACTCAGATTATTGTATTGTATCTTACAATAAGAATTGTATTGTATATATTGTTCACCAAAAGTGATCATAGAAGTGGGGATTTGTTGCTGTTGTATTTATCTACGAAATGCAGCAGCAACGTTAACGTAGGTTTTCTGTGGTGCAGTGATAGTTCAGTCAGACTTTCAGTATAAAAACTGTCCACAGTGTGACTATACTATTTAGGTACCAGCCAATATTTATAACACACATGTTCGTTGGTAGTAAATTTATAATTGAACATTGTAAATAATTGTAAAACTATACTTTATCTCATTTCACCTTATTTCACAACTATGTGGAGGAAATGATTATTCGAGTATTTAAAAAAGAAATTTCACAAGCAGTTGCATGCCTGACGTCAATCCTTTCTAGGGGAAGCCAATCCGAACAAAATCGTGTTAAGAAATCTTAAAGGGAGGTTTCCTTGTATTTATGTTTTTTGCACTTCCAAGGTAATGCCACAAATGTCGCGGGATATAGAAAACTTAGAAATTCTCCTTTGAGTTTCTTGACGTCACGGCTCTATAAAGCCATGCGTATTATTATACGAATGCCAATCGTACGTACCTAATATAAAATAAATAATTAAGAATATAAATAACAAATTATTCACTTTTAAAAAGTAATTAAAGAGCAATTTACATTACCTATTAGCTATTGATTGTCAATTATCGTTCGCCTCAACGGTGAAAGAAAACTATGGCAGGAAGCCCACATATCTAAGAATTTCGAGAGTATAAGTCTGCTAACCCACAGTAGGCCAGTGAGGTGGAGTATAGCCTAAACCCCCTCAATTGTAGAGAAGGCCCGAGCCCATCACTAGGAGAGTATACAATAAAGATCTAGTATTATTTTCTTTGTTTTAAAGAGTATAATATAATTTTGTTCATTTTTATATATATCAAGCCACAGTTGGTTGGATTGGTCAGATTCAAAGGGAAAACTTTCCTCACAATATGTATATTTATTGTTAAAACGTCGCATAATAAAATGTTATTCTAAAAACACGATTCATTCCTTGAAATGCTTTCCATAAACATTATTTCTAAAGAAACATTAAACATTCGTTGAAACTCTGTTTGATAGGCAGAAACAATCAATTGATTACTTTCAGAACTCATGCGCTTTGAATACATAAACATCATTATAAACTGTGGCGGTTATAAAAAAATCTAAATAATACATTATGGCGTTAATGTTAATAGTGTAGAATTATAAAAGGCGGATGTAAGATGTATAAGCAACGTGTCGGTGCATTGCTTTGATTTAACGCATAAAGTACAACGAAAGCCGATTAATCGGTTTACCTTGATCAAAAAATATAAAATTCCACTCGGTACCTAGTTGTTAAAAGTTTTTTCGGCATTTACAATGACCGAAAGCAATTACTCAAACAAAAAATCATCATTAAAACTGCTATATTAGCATGATCATTCTTTTTGTATCAAATAAAAAAAAATAGAAATTACCTAAACCGGATTACGGGAAAAAATAACTCAAGCACATAGAATAAGAAAATGTTTCTAGTTGAAATAATAAAAGAAAAATGTATTTAAAATCATACGTGAAATAAGTTATGTCATATTCCAGGTATAATTTACCCCTCCTACTTCGCCGTGTTCGAAATAACAAACTATGATTTCTTCAAAACCAATTTTCGACACCTGTCAGAACGCTATTTGTTTTGTATGGAGATAGTTTGAGACCCTGGTAAGGACATAGGCTACTTTGTAATTTATATCCCGGGAAAATATATAGCGGGAATTCTATCCCGGAAAACTCCTTCACGCGGACAAAGTCGTGAGTGAAAACTATTAACTTTAGAAAAGTTGCCTGCCCTTGGGTTTTGAACCTGCAGACATTCGTCTCGGCATTCAGTTCCACTCCCATCTAGTTTATCGACGCTTATATAGAGTATACTTTAACCTAACTATCAGGTTTTAAGGTAGGGCTAGTTAAATTTTCAAAATACAATTAACGTTCTAATCCAAAACTCCGTAAAAAACATCAACTAATTACCAACAACGTATCCTTTAATATAAGATTTCTTTACCTGGGAATCCCAGAACTACGAGGTTAAATGCCTACACGGCTAGAGGATAATGAGATACGTATTTGAAATTAACACAAGGTCAAGAGTATCCTACATACACAGTAAGGAAACCAGGACATATTATATTTGTTTTTTTTTTTTATGATTAATGGCCTTTTTCATAAGTTTCAAGTAATTTTTATTTGACAGTTTTCGTATACCACAGCTAATGTAGATAACTTATTTATTTTATTACCGTTTATTTGGAAGCATAAATTCGAAAGTCAATTTTGTATTTTGTTGGAATATACTCGTACCTATATATTTATGTAATGAATAGCATTTACCCAGAAGTTGTGAAATAGGCCCTAAATGTTATTACTGATTATAAAATGGAACGTATGTTTCAGAGTTTTATTTTATGTAATCTTATATCTCAAACTATCGTATGGAATTATTGTCAGTCATAGCAAAAAACTGCAATACCATATTAGGATAACTAAAGCCATGTACCCAAACAACAGCCACAGTATTATTGGTACCACGTTTTGATCACCGAATACGATAAAGTGAAATTGGAATTTTGTACGCCTGGTATCTGAAATTTGGGCCCGATATGACAATAAATACCCTGTCACATTATGTGATGGAATAATCATAATGAAGAGCGGGTGCACATCTTGGCTCTGTTCTAAGGCGATAAAAAGCATGACTATGTGTGTGCCACAATAAATTCAATTTTGGAATATTTACTTAAAATTTCTAATTATTCATTTGCGCTTGATCAATAACTTAAACACCTTTTGCCTAATAGTGCTTATATACTGGCCCGTATTTATTAGGTTCTATGGGGGATGTTGAGTCCCACAACACTAAACTCACTTTTTAAAACTATCAAAAAATTATTGGCCTAATGAGTTATATTATTTTATTTTTAATTAATCAGCTTGTGATGCTACATTTATATGATTCTAAGCTTGTCCTCAGAGGAACACCAACTCCCAAGACACAGGCTAGTTTGGGGGTCAGGAGACCTTATAGTGCGTATCGTTTTGTGTCCATTCTGTATGGTACTTAATCTGTAACTTTGCATTTATGTTTTTACGAAATCAACTGTATCAGTTCTCTTTATTTTAGAGATTTTTTTTACATATTTACATATATATTATTTAAAAAACATGCATATAAAAATATAAAGACCCAGCCCACCGGCGGTAAAGGATTCAAAGTGAGAAATCTCTTCACAATGCGCGCCGTGTCCAGCAATACTGCCTTCTGCATCTGGCCTCCGACCCAACAACCAATTGAGAGGTTCCAAATATACTGTTATTATTATTATATTTAGGCCCAAATGGGTGCCATTTCACATCCGCTCATTAGCAGATTGGGGCACACATGTTTTAAAAATGTAATATCCAATGTTTCTGTTATTCTTAAACCAGGAAATTACAAATACATACATATGTATCCACGGTTACCTATTACAAATAATCTGATTTGCAATGCACATACATAATAAACAGCTCTCACTTAATTCTAGTTACTAGAACGTAATACGTCAAGTACTCTTCCTCGTACAACAGTAACGATCTCATATCAACTTAAATTCATGTTTTCTGTTTTTAACAATGCTTTTTAACATACCGTCTCCATTTCATACAATGTCAACGTCTAACTAGATCACTAAATCTGTTAACATGATAATAAATCTAATTGAAGGATCTGAATATGTCCAAATTTGGTAAGGTGGTCGAATAATCGTGTCCACTTGTTGTCGTAACGGCGCGCGCCCTCGTTGCGTGCCCGGCGTCTAACGAGACAGCGCAATACCACTGACGAAACTCAATACAAGGTGAATCTTACCCGGCTCGCGTATAAAAGGTATTGTCATCAAACTGTGGACATCATTCGCATCTTCTGTTCTATCAGAAACAACAACCAAACAAACCAAACATGTACAAAATCGTAAGTATTCTAAATTCAAATTTTCAAAATAAACTTATTTGGCGTTTATTAACGAATGTTTTTCCTAGGTGTTCTTCTTCGCCACCATCGCTATGGCTGCTGCCAAGCCCAGCCTGGCCCCCGCTGCCCTCGTCGCACCAGCCCCAGTCGTGGCTGCTGCTCCCTTGGTAGCTGCACCAGCGCCTGTCGTCACCGCCTCCAGCTCCCAATACATCGCAAGGAACTACAATGGATTGTACGCCGCCGCCGCTCCCTTAGTTGCCGCTCCTGCCCCGTTAGTCGCTGCCCCTGCACCGTACGTGGCCCATGCTGCCAGGATCGTAGCGCCCGCTGCTGCTCCCTACATAGCCGCTGCCGCTGCTCCATATGTGGCTGCTGCCGCACCCGTGGTGCCCGCCTATGCCCGCTACGCCGCCCCCTACGTCGCGGCTGCTCCCTACCTCGCCCATTCCGCTCCCTTCGTAGCTCTCAAGTAAAAATGACGACTCAAACCTAGGCCCATTGTTATAAATGTAATTAAATAAACTGTTTTGTATACTTTAAACACCTTTTTTATTTATTACCTTATGAATAACGAATACAATAAGTACATCCAATATAAAATTTCTGTAGCACTTACTGATAATATATCAGTAAATAGATAAATATAGACATCGAATAACGTTTCAAAGAATTTGTTTACAGTCGATACTATATTCAAGTTTCAAGGATGTTTCCTCGTAAGCCTTGGCAAAAGTAATTAGACTTGCGACAATACAATCACACTTACATAGAGAAGCCGTATTAGGTATAATGGAAACAATTGGAATTAGGCTGGTCTATTTCGGGCTTATACGTCGCCACTGTCTGTTTTCTGTTGTTGAAATAGACATGTAATTTTATTAGATAATGGGATAAATAATAACAGAAAATATGTAAATTACATAAATACTTAAACTCATTCTTTATCACACAAAGTAACTATAAAGAAAACAAAATCGAAGTACCTAAATTTTAAACAAGATAACACTGTAATCCATTTGCTAATACTTAGTTTTGGGGCAGATTGAATATTACGTATAAAAAATGTTACGTGTAATAAATGTAAATATTACGTATAGTAAATGAGATAAATATGTGACGAAAACAAGTAGTAAGAGATAAAACAGAATTACGGACACCACGGTATAAGAAGTAATGAAAGCATTACTTTTTGTGTGTGTGCGTTTTGTTTAAGGGTTCATAGTCGACAATTTTCAGGAAATATATGGTGCAAAGATTTATGATTACTTACCACATAATAGAACAAAAGAGCCGGACTACTCAGTAGAGCACGTGCTTGCATTAAGGTACTCGCAGACGCAGTCAATTTGTTGCGAAGAACACTACAACTGTGTAGTGTTAACATTTATACTTCTATAGCTCTTATTGATGGTTGTTTTGTCACACAGACACTCACACGTGAAAATAAAGTACCTAATTATTTCCAAAGGTAGGTGGTGCAGGGTTTCAAGAGCTTAGTGATAAAAAATAGGTACTTATATGACTAATAATCAGTTCTTTGATTGTAGTGATTTTTTAATGTCACTTACAAGAGCTCAGTGGGCCACATGTTAGGTATAGCTGATCTAATGAATTACCGATAGATGTCATCTTAAGTAACCATTATGAAAGTATTTATATTGAATTCTCAATAAATAATACATGTATAAAAAATTGTTATAGTATAATTTTTATTTCCTTTTTAACATCGTAAAATCATAGATAAGAATATGAGCTTGACCTTTGATCGAACAATAAGTCATCATGATTTTTTCAAAGATAAACTCTCGGGGTTGAACCTGTCAGAAGTTACTTTTTTAATTCGAAACCATAAACCATAAAGCATTTCATTGAAGTCAGGTACACAAACTACCAACTTCGATATTATATAAATCGTAATCACTCATGACAATAGTACAAGCCTGAATCTAGTCCACTACTATTCCATTTAATCTAGTCGTGGTAGATGCATCAACGCCAAGCAATTCAGTACTTCTTACTAAGCTTTCTACGTGTTCCTAACTATTTAAAACATAATAATTTCTATACTCATAAAGAATAATTATTACCATTGAACATGTCTATTTCCTTCATCAACATTTTTGTAACAAAGGTATTTCAGTTTTTATTGCCCAATTAAAATACAAAAAATCCAAGCTATAATAAATAATATGTAAATAAGTCCATTTATGGTTAAGCTTAGCCATAACGACCACTTACTCGCTACTAACATCAGCTTTTAAAAGTGGATTTTAACACTACAGGCGACTGCCGACTCCAAAAAATATTATATGTAATGTACATTTATTAATAATTATCTTTACATGTAATAATAATGCAATAGGCCGATGTTTATACATTATGGATATTCAAGAAAAACTAATATAGCGGGTCTTTATTAGACTAACAGAAGCCAAAATAACAGCTCTGAGAATTTTTGTATGTCTTTACGTTTGTAAACGCATCTCGCAAAAACGACTGCATGGAAATCAATGATGTTTTCACCGATGTATTGCAAGAGGCCCTACATAGAATATAGATATCACTTTATCTTGGAAAATGTAAAACTAGACATTAACCCGGAAAAGCTATTCACAAGGGTAGTAAATAATATAATAACACAATGCAGAATATATTGCTAATATTTTAATTATTTGTTATAAACGCTTACTCAAATAGAAATTATTTTTATTTTAGTGTGATTTTTAAGGCGACGTTTATTATTATCTGAAAATATACATGCGGCGTCAAAATAAAGAAGAAAGAATAGAAGATAATGGCACCGGAAGGCGTAAGAACTATATAAAGAAGTATAAGCGGCATATAAAGGATAGGTAGGATACGACGGAAGTGCATACATTGAACGAAATATATAAGATATGGGGAGTATATTAGGCGGCGAAACTATATAAATTACTACTGACGCCTTATATGGTTACGCCTATAAGGTACAGGAAATATACTTCACTAATTGATTAGTACTCGAGCTGTGAATAGTAAAATAAGTGGCTGGACGAAGTATAAGGTGATCTTATAGTCCTATGGTAAAATATATTATATAAAACTAAAAACATGCTATCACATCTGTATAGGCAAATCTAGAAATGCAGCATTGATTGCACACATGAGTACCTGACAAGGCGAAAATAAAAATAACAAATAGTAATGTATTCTATCTGATCGTAGTTAGTAAATATTTCAAAGGCAATAAAATGCGGACACTACACTGCTGACACCATTATGTAACGCAGAATTAGTTCATGGATGAAGGACGCCCTCGATATTTAGCCGTGTGATCAGAATAACCATGTTAGAATCGAATCCTGATTGTCCCACGTCACGCGCACTTACGTATGCAAAGCCCGCACGGCACGATGCTCCGAAGTGCTTCCAATGCGCGCAAGACATTCTTGTTTGTATTATTTTTAACACATATCAGTCATAACAGAACGTGACGGAGTTAAAAAATGCAATATTCGTAATGTGTACGTCAATGGCAGAAGCGTTCTAAAGGGCACTGGTGGTAATACACCAGGTGGCTTCAATTAGGTAATCCTAATATAAAAAACACGCAAAAATACAATGAAAAATTTCATATGAATATTCCTTTCTCTTGTAGCACGAATAACTATTCTCTCGTTGCGTTATAGGAATGTTGCGTTTCTTTAAAGAGTTCATGGATAAAAAAAATTAAGTTACAACTACCAATTAGGTATTGTATAGTGTTTTTAATATTAAGCGATCGTAATTATTCAAAATAAAAAAATATACTAAAGTGAGACCCTGTTAGATCTAATTAGACCCTATTTCTAAATCTTTGCATACTCTTATCCTACCGTAGATTTAATCGTTCCGTGTAGTGTGTACCGTATATTTCTTGGATATAAACTTATACATCCGTAAATGTATCATTCGCTTAATATGTTATTGTACCTTGTATGGCAAGCTCAATCATTTCTTTGAGAATGATAGAACCTTCCAAAGAAAGTTCAGGCAAACGTATCTACAAACGACGTGGATCGTTATTGCGTAAAATCGGCAATTCAATTAATGTCCACAGCAGCCAAATGCAGTGGTCTGTGTTTCGCGGAATGTCGTTAACTACGAGTTTTAGACCTTTCCAATCTATAAATAATAGATTTAATATTCGACTATTACTTATTTATATAGTACAAATACAGTGTTTTAATGTAGATCAAATATTATACAAACCTTCATAAAATTTATTGTATTATTCACCTTTACTAATTGGATTTAGTAAGCAATGATCGTTGATGTCAATTAATGTTATCAATATTCAAATCAAATTAATTAATTGATTGAAGTAATTTGAACACTTATTATCTATAAATATGATTGCCTTATTTGAAGCCTATGTAGAATATTTATTAATAATCATAATCAATGCCTCGGTGGCGTAGTTGTATTACGGTACAACTGCAGTGCTGAGGTCTCGGGTTCCATCCCCGGGTCAGGCAAATTGATATTGGATTTTTCTACTCAGTATCAGCCCGGAGTCTGAAATTTGTACCCGGTATGTTGTTAGGCTCGAACCCAATCACATCATGGGACGAAATACACAAAGCAGAAAGTGGGAGTATCAGTTGCGCCTCTGCCTACCCAATCGGGAATAAAAGACGTGAGTGCGTGTGCAAGTGTTTGTCATAATCAGATCCATATAGGAGCACAGAATCTATAACGTCATCTATAACGTCACAACAGTAACGATTTTGTACAACGTCGTCGGTACATAATAAAACTACTTCAAACCGTCATTATCCTAATTTGATTTCCAGTATATTTTACAGTGAATATTAAATTAAAATTACCATGCACAAAATTACATTAATCAGTCTCTCATGCTCTAATTTTATAGAATGTCATTATTTATGGTTGTGATGCTTCGTCTCGAATGTGAGCGTTAGTCTCGGCAAGAAGAGTCCTTTAGTGTATTTCTACCGGAAAGCGACCCGTAGTACTGAAAAAGTGTAATAATTTGCACACTTTAAAATCTATTCTATTTATAAATTATTATGTTTCATGATCATTGGCAAAGTTCTAGCATGCCGGACTTTGTGATGAAAAGTTATATGCTATTTCGATGCTGTTTATTTACATTTTATAATTGTCATTTATCATAGATACCCATATTGTCATCTTGTCATTAATTTGTATTAAAATACATTCGTGTCTCGCTAAATCGATAGAATTTCATAAATTGATTCCAGGGAATCGCTAGACATGTAAAGAAAAAAAAGACTCATGAACAAAACTTTTATAAAGTTTTTCGATTGAAAATGATAAGATTCTTCTTAATACGAAGCTCGTACTTTTTACATAGTCTGTACAACCATCAACATTCTATGGTAAGTAAAGTAAAATGCATTCGTAGTATTCAATATTAACGTTACGAAACAATTTATGATATGACTTGAGTGCAATAATAAAAATTAAAGCAGCTCACATGTTAAGTAGGGGTACTAAATTATATAATGCTACTATGAATGGTCAGTTGTATGACATATTCGGCAACCGATGGTGTCTGTGTTGACACCTAATTGAGCATGCGCATGTCCTGCCTAAGGAAAGTGAAACTATCATCGACGAACAAAGACGTAATGCTTGCAACAGTATGAACTATATAACCTGTAAGTGACACACTCATCCATACACATCGACTTTGATACTCGACTAATCAAGTCGGAACACAAACAACATGTCAGCACTAAGATTAGTAAGTATCATCCAGATCGTGCATATATTAATAAACAAATCCGAATTGTTTAATTAAATCATATTTTTCTTTAACAGGTCATTTTCACCACCGCCATCATAGCTGGTTGCAACGCCAGCGGATTTGGTCACATAGTGCCGGCTGCAGTCAAATCGTTTCCTATTGTCCGATATGCTCCTTTCTATAACTTCCCTGGAGTTGTGAGGTCAATACATGCCGTAGCACCAGCAGTTGCACCGGCGCCAGTCCTACCAGCTCCATTACCAGCGAGGTTCATACCAGCACCAGTAGCCCCAGCACCGATCCTGCCTGCTCCGGCCCCTATATTCCCGGCACCAGCACCTGTCCTGCCGGCTCCAGTACCAGCTCCGGTACCATTCGCGCCTGCCTTTGCTCCAGCTGTGGCACCTGCCTTCGCACCACCAGTAGCGCCTGCTTTTGCACCAGCGGTAACACCAGCCTTCGCTCCACCTGTCGCGCCTGCCTTCGCTCCAGCACCATTTTTTGCATCTGCCCTCCCGAAGTTAGCTCCTGCTGTGCCTGTACTGCCTAGGTTAGCTCCTGCTCTGCCAGTGTTGCCTAGATTAGCTCCTGCTGTGCCTGCTTTCCCGGCCCCGTTGTTTGCTCGTGCAGTTCCTGCTTTACCTGCGGCTCCGTTCGCACCGATCATAAGGCCCGTGGCCCCGGCGCTGCCTGCAGTCGCCCCGGCGTTACCAGCCCCAGTATTCCCTCCAGCTCCATTTGCAGTAACAAGAGCTCTACCTTACGGTATTGCACCATACGCGCCCCTAGCGCCTATTGTCAAACAAGTTGCGTGGAAATGATCTAGTCAAATAATTTAGAAACAAATATAGCATAGAATTGTTATTGTTAGTGTTGACTTGTTGTATATAATATGTTAAGGCTGTTTTATACGAAATTGATAAATATTTTATAAAAAAAAATGTTTTTTATTTTTCTCCTTATTCATTAAAATGAAAATATTATTACTGAAATGAATGCATATAAAACGCAATATACATAATGTAATGACGCATTATAATACATACTATTATGCCTTATCTAATAATAGAAGCTGTATTAAAATAATTATAAAAAAAAATGATATTACAATGAAAATCTACTCAGCTATATTTTAGAACAAAAGTACAAAAAGTGAAAACGATGACTAAATACTAAAATGCAATGCAAATGTTTAGATGTTTGGTAACTATTTTTTTATCGAATGGTATTATAGCGTAATCGTAATAAGTATCGTAAAGATTAATAAAACATTATTTAATAATATTTAAAAATCACCGAAAAGAAATATTTTAAGAAGAAGATTAAGTTACACAACCTAATAAGATATAGATTAAACATGTCAGTCACACATTTTATTCTCTATAAAGAAGGCAAATATGCAACCTTATATGAGCTTATCGCGCTATTATTGGTCAATTATTCCAATACCAAGAAAATAGAATGAGATTTTCGAAATTGAAAATTACAAGATTATTAATTGCCAGACTTAAGTATCGAACATATCAAAAGTACTGGTTGGGCGTGGCCAATATAGCATATAGTCCAACCAACAAGAAAAAATTAAAAAGGTGTGTGAAGGCCCAGGCACAGCAAGGCCGAGCAGGCACTACCTACGATGTCCCATCAAGCGAGGAGAGCAAGGGCTACTAGGTAATACTGAGCAAAATTACTCACCGATCTTGCAGCCAAAGTCATGAGGTGCACACCGCAAAGGAGGTCCGGGATGCCAGGCGATGCTCCGGTTGCCATCCACGGTCGAAGAGGCAGGATAAAGTGCGAGGATCGGTGAGGGAGGGATGAAAATTTAAGAGGGAATTAAGAATTATGTGTATAATAGGAATATGGAAAAATTAGTGACGTAAAGAATTTTTAGTAATAATGACATGTATATGCCCGATTCAAACAATATAACAGCCAATATTACGACAAAAAATGCGGCATCTCCTAACTAAGCTAAAAAAGATCGAATGAGTAATTCTACGCAGAGCTTACCTTCGACTATAGCTCACGTTGAGAAGACACAAAGCGGCTCAACCAGTTACCATCCCCAGTATGCTATCAAAAAACAAATTCATCGTATATAATGTGGTATTTAAAATGTATTTGTCTATAGAAATTATATTTGTATTGATCTTGACCTAAAGTACGAATCTATTCGCTATTAGAAATAAAATTCTATTCGATGTATACAAGAAAATTTTTGACGTCACGTTACAATAAAAACAACCAAACCACACTAGGACTTCCGCTACTGTGTATTGTGGGCGTTTCGCATTAAACGTTTTAAATTTGATCGATATAAATTATCTAAAGAAAAAAGACAACAGACCTAAGTCAATAACACCCATATATCATTTGTTTTTGTTTTAAATCCTTGTAATTACTCAATAATAATCAATTATAATAAAAAAGTAAGTATTACATTAAAGAAGTTCATGTATAAAAATGCCTAAGTCGCATTTTACGTCAATAGGTATGAGCGTTATGTCGGCGCGTTTGAAAACTATAATTACCTTTATAATAAATCTAATAAATCCGATACAAATATATTCCTGTTCTTATCCACACCTGCCTGCCTATAAAAGTAGGTGTTACACGCTTTGTTTTTTTTACTTTGTATAAGGCAAATGTTTTAGTTTTTTTCTAAGCGACAATCAAACAAACAGGATCTATGTTATAATTATGAATATGTGTGTACCTATTATAAACTGTAGACATTGCATGTGTTACCTTAGAAAAGCGTTTTAAGTTTTTAGCATGCGTAAGTACCTAATTAATATAGGAATGCGTTATTCTGAATGAAGATTTAATTTTCATCAGTGAAAACAGAATATACATAATACCAACTCATTAATAATATGAATAAGATCTTGATGAAAATATAAAGCAATAATAGCCATCATCTCTTTCTCATTAAATTATCATAAGAACAAAGAAGGATTATCACAAAAACACAAACAATATTTCAACAATTTTATTTAATTCATATAAAATTTTCTAACTAAGTCTTTGTTATAAGTCTTTTCAAAGAAAGGTCTTGGAGTATTCTCTTCAACCTATCGAACGTACGCTGGGGCGTAACCGAAAGTAGAGCGTACTAATGGAGCAGAGGCGTAAGGGAATGGAGCGGCGTATGCAGCGGGGCCGGGGAGACCGTAAGGAGCAGCGTAGGGTGCAGCGGCGTAAGGTGCAGCAGCGTAGGGTGCAGCGGCGTATGCAGCAGGTCCAGCGATGTAAGGAGATGCGGCGAAGGGAGCTGCGAAGGGCGCAGCTACAGGCGCGGCTAACGGAGCAGCTAACGGTGCTGCCAGAGGGGCGGCCAAAGGTGCAGCGACGGCTGGAGCAGCCACCAACGGGCTGAGAGCCCTGTTGACCACGCTTACTTGGGCAGCGTAAGGCGGAATGTTCTGAGGTACCGCATGAGCATAGCCGATTTGCGCAGGCGCCACCAGGGGGGGCAGCAGCTACAGCTGGTACTGCACTGGATTCAGCTCCAATGGCGAACGCCGCAGCGACGAGAACGATCTGTTAAAGAGACATTTTAATTAGCAAATCGATGGTCTTTATAAACAGGAAAATATTAAACAATTTTTTACTTACAGATTTGAAAGAGAACATCTTGCTTAGTTTGGTAGTGAACCTTTCTTAACGAAAAGAAGATTTAGTGTGTGACTATCGAAAAAAAGTGTAGCCTTTTATACCATGTTTATTGTAATTCAGATATCGTTCGACAAACCGAACATTTGACGTATCGCGGACGTTCATTTGCTATTCGCGGTGGCACGCGTGGAGAAATGGATCACATTGAGAAATTCTTTGTGAAATTTTTCTTTAGATTCGTGAAGTGCATTTATTGATGTGAGGAATTTATAAGAGATCCTTATTTCCGATATGTAATTAATTGTAATATGGTTACGTATATTATGTATGACTATATTTGCTCTTTAAACATGCATTTTTAAATACGTAATAGCAAGTTATGAATTATGATTATAAGTAATTGTTCGCTTAAAATAACTTATCATTAATAGGTACTAGTTTGGTGTGGAACACGTTTCCATTTTTTTCCTTCTCAGAAAAGTGTCGGCACAATCCGGAACTATAGTTTTTATTGGTCATTCCTTTTGACATTACCAACTTTTTGCTAGTCACTTTTTATTGTTGCAGACATAAAACTTCCAAAAAAATCTATTCGCGCCACTCCCTACTACCTACAGTGTCTTAGTCCAGACTTTGACCTATGCTGTACTTTCAGTTGGTCGTCCTCCAGCGGTATCGAGAATGAATACCGACTTTGTATATCGAGTTTAGACTTGATTGGTGCAAAATTCTATCCGATTTCTATTTTGTGTAGTAATAGTTTTTTGAAGCGGCGATAGCCTAGTTGGGTGTGGAACGGACTGCCAAGACGAATGTCCGCAGGTTCAAATCCCAAGGGCACACACCTCTGACTCTAAAAAATCATGTGTGTATTCTTTGTGAATTTATCGTTCGCTTTAACGGTGAAGGAAAACATCGTGAGGAAACCTGCACATCTGAGAAGTTCTCTATAGGAATTTCGAAGGTGTGTGAAGTCTACCAATCCGCACTAGACCAGCGTGGCGGACTAAGGCCTAATCCCTCTCAGTAGTAGAGGAGGCCCGTACTCAGCAGTGGGCAAGTATATAATACAGGGCTGATATTATTATTTAATAGTTTTTTGAATATATTTCATACCTGGCTGTAAAGCACCCGTCGTAAATGTCAATATAAAACCTGGACGTATTCGGGCGTCTATAAATCCTGATATAGGTCAGAATAATTCCGACAACTATGACGGGAAGCAAGTTTTCTATGCAGGTTAATATACTCAAACTACACTGAACTTACCATCAAATCCAGTGACTGATAAAGAAACTTGTTCTAATGTTTCTTTACAACTCGCCACCCGTCTAAAGACACGCCCGTAATAGACTCGTTATCGCTTTCTAAGCTATCAATCTTAGGGAATGAGTTTTAGCAATCCCACCTAAAATGTTTAAGAACCATGGATAAACTCGTAACTGCAAAGGAAATTAGGATCGGGAGTGGTTTCATAGCCCTCCGACAATCTCCCTCATAAGCGCAACAGTATGCTGCCGCTTCGTAGCTAGTATTGCTATTCCGAACGAACCATTCTATTCGCGTTGTAAGCGATCACGTCTACTGGGTCAGCATCTGTGTGGCACCTTTAACATTTTATTTTAAGCCTAGAAACAAGTTCATAGTTCTTTCTTCAACCTCCATATTATCGAAGATGATTATAATGCTCATACTTCCTATCTATATTCAATAAACCTATTAAAATGCGACTTCATTTTATTTTCCTTTTAAAATTGTGGTTGTCCGTATAAATAATAAAGTCTGACTCCATAACTTTATTCTCTTGGTTTCACCATTACCCATAAAAATAGATAGTGATCCAGGTAATTACCATGCACGTACCATGGGTTGTGTATGACAAATAACAATAACGTAAGACTGAACAACTCTCTATGTGCATTATATAATGTAGTGAAATTGGTGTGTACAAAGTCGAAATTAGAATGCTCCGTCCGTCAAACGTGTCTGGGCCAAAAACCACAGTGCCAACAATGTCCTGCGCATTATTTAGATACGCGCACGCGCATCGCGTCCGCGTTGTTGCCCAACAGAAACAAAAGGCAGTATAAAACATGCCGATACCCTGGGGACCACACAGTCCATCGCTCTTTTCAGTGTAATCAACTGAGCAGTCACATAACCTAAGCAAAATGATTGCCAAATTCGTTGTAAGTATATTAAACCAAATTTTTGTAGGCTTAACAGTTTAGTGTCTTTATTATACCGATGGAAATACTACCATTTTCGATGTCAAGTAATAAAAATATTCAAGATAAAGAGATCTTTATGGGGTGTAGACCAAGTACACTGGAAAGTGGGACATCTGTATCGTGGTTATCATCAATGATAACGAGCATTGTTTCCGAACATCCCGACCAATATTAGAAATATTGATGAAGTTTTCTCCTGACTGATGCAAAATAAAAACTGATCAAAATGTAATTCGTTCTAGATTGTTATCGCCCTGGCCATCGTTTCCATCAACGCGAGTATTGCACCACTTGCTGCTCCTGCTGCAATTGTGGCCCCTGCAGTGGCGCCGGCGGCGTACATCGCGCCTTACGCCAGCTCGTACTCGGCTCACGCAGTGAACCACGCCGTCGCTGCCCCTGTAGTAGCCCCTGCGCGAGTAGTGGCCCCTGCCCCTGTGTTCGCCGCAGCCCCATATGTAGCCCACGCCGCACCGCTCGTGGCCCCCGCCGCGCCTGTCCTAGCCGCCAGATACCTGTCAGCCCCTTACTACTTATAAACGAATTTGGTAACCTCATTGCCTAGTGACTTGCTCAATATTGTATATTCCTAATTGTTATTGTTTATAATATGTGAAATATAAAATTATAAATCAGACTTGTATTTACTTATTTAATAACCGCTAAAACAGCAATTTGAATACGAGCAATTTATTAATAAAACACCGGTCATGAGCGAGTGAACCTTGTTTGACAAGTATTCAAATTAATGTATGTGTACTAATATTTATAGAAATAAAATATGTTTGCTTATACTATTTTAGAAATTTAGTACAAGAAAGCAATGAATAATCTAAATAAGATACAAATGCACTTCAAAGTTTCATCTCAGTTACACTTTCTACTCATTGTTTTAATGTTTTGAACGGTTAAGCTTCCGCTACTTTACATTTAATAGCCACATTGTTAATTTACTACACTGAAAGATATCTTAACCATATAAATAATGATTGCAAATAAAGAATATTTACCACTTTTCTCACGGTCATTTAAAAACACTATTAATTATCTGTTAAGTAATGTGTATTTTACTAACAAGTGGCACATTTACCGCTGTGTACTTTAGTACTTAGGTAGATATTAAATTTAATGTGCCTAATGTGTCAACACTTGGACTTTAATATCCGACAGGTTAGCATGGGTTAGCCGGTTTGTTTACTTTATATCGTGATAACAAGCCAGTATCAACATGCGACCTCCTTTTGAATTTGATTTAAAAGGTGATTAGAGGTACAACTAAATTATTTATTGAGACTAATTACAAATATTTGGGACAAACGTATTATAGTCAAATATTGTATATTAATCTATTTCAAACGCAAGAGAGGGTAATGTCTCTCGAGCCGACATATTCATATCGACAAAGAGCTATTACGACATTACCACTTATACATAATATAATAATATTAGCCCTGTATTATATACTGTCCCACTATTGGGCACAGGCCTCTTTTACTACTAAGAGAATTAGGTCTTAGTCCACCACGCTGGACTACTGCGGATTGGTAGACTTCACATACCCTCGAAAATTACTATGGGGAACTTCTCAAGTATGCTGGTTTCCTCACGATGTTTT
>NC_051129.1:7199631-7214739 GCF_014839805.1 Manduca sexta
GTATTAAGTGCTTCATATTAATATCTACGCTAATATGCATATCACAAAGTTTTTATAAATTAAAACCTTCCGATAATTCAATATGCGAATCTATAAAAACAAGGCGTGGATTAAATCTGTAGCCTGTACCTATTAATCACTATCTACCTACTATTGTGATACATAATGTCAGATAGCCGGATATTAAATGTTTCGGCACAAAAACCTGTCAACCGTTCACTTGTTTATCGTACACATGCTTATTTTAATTGCAACATGACTTAATAACAATAATATAAATTATATCAGCCCTGTATTAAATACTGTCCCATTGCTGGGCACGGGCCTACTCTACTAAGAGGGATTAGGCCTTAGTCCACGACGCTGGCCTAGTGCGGATTGGTAGACTTCACACCAACCCTCCAAATTCCTATAGAGAACTTCTCAGGGCATGCAGGTTTCCTCACGATGTTTTCCTCTACTTATTTTTATAATATTTATATGCACAAAGTACCATTGAAGTGCCACGAATTATTTCTGTTCGGTTTTATATGCAGTTCAATTGACAGAAATCAAGACATAAGATTGAAATAATACAGTTCAACAACAAACTATTCACTATACCGCGAGTATTTATTCTAAAAAAATAAAAATAGTTATCGATTAAGTTATAAGTTTCCCGCTTATAAGAAGAATCCTAGCTAAATATCATTTATAGTCATATAAACTTTTTCAGAGTTGACTCAGCAAAGGGCTTTGCACACATATTGGATCGCTGGGATCAGTTAAAAAGGCACTACTTCATCTACTTCTTCATCTTACTAACCATAAAGCTAAACCATAAAACCTATCCTTGCAATAGATTAAAAAAAAACTATTATTAAAATATGTTTTGATCAGGACTGCCTCGGTGGCGTAGTTGTACTGCATGCGCGGTACGGCAGCGCTCTGAGGTCCTGGGTTCGAATCCCAGGTCGGGCAAAGTGATATTTGGGTTTTTCTGCTCAGTATCAGCCCGGAGTCTGGAATTTGTGCCCGATATGGCGATAGGCTCGCCCCTATCACATCATGGGACGGAACACACTTGGCGAAAAGTGGGTGCCATGCTTGCGCCCTCTGCATACCCCCTTCGGGGGATAAAATGCGTGATGTTGTGTGTGTGTGTGTGTGTGTGTGTGTGTTTTGATCAGGCAGGATAAGTATGTTTTAAAATATAATGAATTTGCATGTAAATTGTTTGCACGTGATTTAACTTAGTCCTATGACTAACCTTTCACGCTATAAAACGATTTCGTTATAATTATTCTTACAAAGAAACTCATCGAGCGAAACAAATAGATTGATTTGAAAGTACTTTCAACGTGAGAGTATACACAACGTAACTTCTTTCAATTAACACGTTTTTAATTTTTAAACCTGGGTAGTGTGTGACCGAAGAAATTCGAGTCCTAACAAAGCCCACTATCCATGTTTTTGTTTTTTTTTTTTGTGTTGTATAAAAACATAATACGGTGTTTTGTTATTTTTTCTAACTTCGACCCCTTTATTTCCTAAGCTTTTCGTCGTGTCTTATGCCTAGGATAAATCCTTACAAGTTCCGACCTTATTTAGAAGTATTTCGGATGGTAATACAAAACGTATGATTTTATATAAATGACATTTATAATTATATAATTATTCAAGTACCTTTTTAAAGTTTGCACACATAGTTTGGTAGGAATGTATTATAATAGTTATTAGGTTTTATTTTATGATAAACTGTTGCCTGTAATAGATTTTAGTAACTTTAATTTTAGGAAACCCTTATATGTTGGTCTTTCCTGTCTCAAGCATTTTTGCTTCTAAGAGGCGTTTTAACACATCTACACTTTTACGGTTATATTATGTCCCATGTAATAGGGGTGAGCGTATTGTCATCGACACAGGCCAAAAAAGGTTTTGTACACAATCAATAAAAGACTTAATTATGCTGTGTGAATCATTTTAATACGCAAGGTTCGGAATTCAAACGGCGACGATCGGGGCTGATGCGGCCACGTAGGGGGCGGCAGCAACGTAGGGAGAAGCAGCTACGTAGGGAGAAGCAGCTACGTAGGGAGATGCGACATACGCAGCAGGGGCAGCGACGTAGGCAGCTAAGCCGTTGTTGATGCGGTGGTAGTATTGAGAACTGGAAGCGGTGACCACGGCGGCAGGGGCGGCTGCGACCAGGGGAGCGCTCACCAGGGAAGGCTTGGCGGCGACGATAGCCAGAAGGGCGGAGAGGGCGACGATCTGAAAATTCAAATAATTAGTAGGTAATTTTTTTAAATATATATTTTAAGGATCAATGAAATGTATCACTAGTATTATAATATTATTATCCAAGCAACTTAGTCACAACATTAACCACAAAATCTGGAAAATTATTGAATAGGAAAACTTATTATTTAATGTTACTTTCTATTTCGATAACGCTTGTAAATTTTGTAACATTTTTGTTTCTACTATTTATTATTATAATAGTTTGAACTTACGATCTTCATCATTTTGCTAGGTTTGTTTGTTTCTGCCGGTAGTGAACAGGGAATACTGTCGATCCAAATAACTGGACATTATATAGGCGGCAGACGAGTGGTGGCGCAACTCACTGGCATCGACAGCCCCATTCGGCAACGTCTCTGACATTGGGCGGCGCGTGATCTGAATCTTATCGGCATTACCTTCGAGGGATTAATTCATCTTTATCGGAGTACTTAATTGAATTCATTACTTTTTAACATAGATGTTAATCAAATAGATTATACTCTCTCCCTTATTGTAACTAAGATTTACCGAGAACGTAAATTTTTCATGGTGATTGATACTCAATTACTTAATAGATTAATTCTTAATAAAAACTAAGATTTATATACCTTAGTAATAACTATTACAACACAAGTCGTAACATTTACATTTAAAAGGTCCTGAAAGATTCGGCAAAATTTGCAACACATAGCAATAAATATATATAAATGGCAACATCGATTAATTGTAACACTGCCTACGTAAAACTTATATTTCCGGAACATATTATGTCTTACAATACTGTGTTCGGTTACTGGTGTTACAGCGCGTTATTTGAAGGTCAATGACGTAAAAATGTATAAGTCACTCCGCAGCCACCGCTCGGGCCACGTGACCATTTTTCTTCAAATAAGGATTTTTCTTAGAGAAATTCCTAACAATACAACGTGAGCAAGCACGTGTAATTTGATTCGTTAGTTTTATTTGTTTTGATGGTTATTGTAACAATGCAATGTTTCAACTATAAATTGTTGTTGTAATTGTTTTAAATGGCAAATGGATTTAATATTTCTCGTTTAAAAAAAATAACATGTGGCATTGGTTATTAGCATCGCCAGAAAATGCTATTATTCGAGAAAATATCGACCAATTTATGAATTGGATAAGAATTGGTTTTCACGTTTTATTTTAAAATCGAAATTTTGCCTAACTATATAATATAAACATAGGTTTGCATCTTTAAGTAAAGGCAAGTACGTACCGAGTTTATAAATATACCTATAGATATTGTGTTGAGCGACGACTTGCAAGCCTATGACCATACCGGGTATCCAAAATAGGCTAAAGTAGAGTTGAATACGATAGATTAAAACTCAGAGCAAGTTAAGAATCTAAATTATAAATTCGGATTTGGATGTTTAGTACGTAGTTATAGATGAAGTGGATTAGCATTTAGGACATTTACTCCTAGAAAAGTTTTCACGCGAGTAGAATCGCTAGCAACATATAATTAAAAAAATATGGGCGATCAAAATGCAATCTGATATTGAATTCGCAATAAGTTTGATATTGTGCAAGATGGCACCCTACAAAGCAAATCGACATTATGTTACCCAAAACTAAAGCACTGCCATTGACGTGGCATGCAAATGGAAATTAATTTTCGGATGGCAGCCCAGGAATGAAATATATCGGACACATCTCATGAAAAGATTAAAAACGAGACACATCGTCGTTCGATATCCGATGACGTATGTGTGATCGGTAGGTACGTATAATTTTCAGAATACGGATAATAAAACTTGTCATTAAAATCTACGAATCAATATTTGCTGTCTCTAACTATCTGCTGCAGTTTTCAAATCATCTTGTGTGTACAAACAATTTAATAAGTCGTTTAAACTATTATAATCATGTAATCAAAAGAACTATTTTTGCTACATTTTAACATTAGTTCAATTACTAATAAAATTACCTGACCACGCGACTCGCGAAGACTTTTGTTCTAATCATAGTATATTTATATATCAACTGCCATACAATAGAACACGAGCGATGTATTCAAATTAATTATGGCATGTATACATTTCAATAAAACACAAAAGCCATCCGAATACGAAACAAAAGATTCGGTAAGCGATTACATATTCATGTAGAGTACTTGCTTGCTCCAAATACTGTCATTAATTTGTATAAACATGTGAGCGTTGTGTCGTATTTCATACACTGGATGTGGCAACATTATGATGCTTGAATTTATTGAATCTGTTCCATATTTGTGAGTAAAATAAATTATAGGTATTTGAATAAAACGATAGGAATAAGCGAGAAATATTTAATTGAAAATTAAAATACAGTAATTATAGATATTTTTTTCTTTGCTGCACATACGGCCTTGTTGACTAGTAAAGGAAATCCTAAAATATTTGACATTAGAAAGAAATTAGTTGGCATTATTGAGTAATTAAAAAATTATTAATATTAGATATAAACTTTGGTCTCTGAGCTTCGCTGGTACATTATGGGTGCCAAACCTTACGACGTAAGAAAAGATTGAAATAACTTAATGAATCACATGTGTCGATAAGATGCAAATAAATTCTCAAAATGTTGCGTTATTTGGCAAAGTACATCTATTTACAAAATTATTCGTGCGGTTACTCTCAAACATTTAGTATGAAACTAAGTGCTTATTGCATATTAAATAACTTGGCAATGCCACCACGGAACATTGCCTGCGCAAGAGCATATTGCACTTGTCCGTATTTATATTTGGATTGATTAATAATACTAAAGTTACGTTGCCTTAATAACGTCAATCAAAATTAGCTTGAAAAAGAATACGATTATAGCAGATATTTACTTATTTTTTATCTTTCCATAAATTTAAAGGATTATAATTTACGAAAGCATTCTTATTTCATACTCATCCTGTTTTATTGATATTATACTGACCCAATGTTGGGCACGGCTTTCTGCTACTAAGGAGATGACTCTCTAAAACTTACTCTAATATATGTGTTCATAAGAATAGGAAAAATATATTTTTAATATTTTAAACAAATAATTACAAATTGTTAGTGATGGATATTATTTTGTGACTGCATGGCATTTCCAGTGTATAATGATCTTTATTCCCTTTATGAGAGAGTTCTCTTGCGTAACCAGTCCCGTAGAAGACAGGTAGGGCAGGAATTGTCGTCACAGCCTGTATTTGACACCTTCAATTTTCACTTGCCCGGCTGGGGGCCGAGGCGAGACAATTTTTTTACGTATTATATAACTATCTTTACCATTTCCATCCATTTGTTCCATTCGAACTTGAATTGCATTTATAAAATCTTTGTGAAGATGACATTCTATAAATACCGATGTAAACGGTCCGAAGTGACGTTTATACAATGTTGCTTTAATTAATTCATTTAGAAACTGCATTTATCTTAGACTTGGCATTTAAATGGTATTTGCAGTACTGGTGGTATAGGTACCTTCACTTTAGGTTTTTCTAAGTTTTTGAGGACTTAATCCTTAGAAGGTTGAGGTTAGGTAAGTGTCTGTCTTAGAAATCAACCCAAACCGTTTCTCAAACGTTCTTGACAAATGTGTTGCGCCAATCCCGCAACGGAGTGGGATAAGAACAGGTGAAGAAGAGTACTAAAAGGAGTTGTGGTAGATTTGTAATAAAAATAGTTTTTAGTTATCAGACAGTATAATACAGTATATTATCCTTTTTCACAGCGGAATGTTTTATGTCGAAACCTGTTTGGGTCACATGGCAGGATTTATAAAACTGAAATATTTTAAAATAATTTACGGAGTGTTCATTTTTTTACTATTTTTATATTTATACATGGTTTTAGACAGTTACATGATGGCAGGCAGTGATTCTTTCCTTCCTGTGTAATGGGACAGCACTGCAATGGTTTCGTTAGAGTTAGTGTTTGAGTATAAATAATTTGCCTAACAATTTTCCACGTGGTTTGATCTTGATAATGACTCACATGTTGGTCGCTTGTTGCAGTATATGTGAAATTTTGAAATAAATTATACAAAGTTTATGTCGGTTTGCAAATTGTGAATATCTATTTATGATCATGTTTTTTGCGTATTTAAATACATTTTCTTTTCACAAAAATGAGATTCACTATAATTCTGTTGAATTGAGCAATTAAAATCTATGTAAAAATAACATTAATTGTTTTGGATTCAAATTGATGCTAGATCTGCCAATATCAATGCCAATACCCATCTCTTCAACGATACAGGCGACAGTTAAATACCAATAGACTTATAAATAGTAAAATTATGTAGGTATAGTATATATAGAAGGATTTTATAACATCACGCATTTTATCCCCGAAGGGGTATGCAGAGGCGCAACTAGGGCACCCACTTTTCGCCAAGTATGTTCCGTCCCATGATGTGATAGGGGGCGAGCCTATCGCCATATCGGGCACAAATTCCAGACTCCGGCCTGATACTGAGCAGAAAAACCCAAATATCACTTTGCCCGACCCGGGATTCGAACCCAGGACCTCAGAGCGCTATTGTACCGGACATGCAATACAACTACGCCACCGAGGCAGTCAGAAGGATTTTTGTTTATCTATTTTAATAATAATGTCCTTTTCCCATTCGAATACGATAACACTGAAAGCATATACACACACACACATGGGACACGATTTTTCAAGTATATTGCAGAAATTATATCGCTTACTTATTTCAAACGGCCATCTAGCTAAAGTCAATTATGTCTTACGCAATTTAGTCCCGGAGAAATTGTTTTGGAGAAGCCCAAGCAACGTATTACCCAACGGGCCATAGTGTACGTTATCAGCGCAATCTTTGTTATTTATTTATCTTAGGTAGCTTTAACATCTAAGGTTGTAAGCAAACACAGCAGTAGGATAATACAATCAGTAGGCTATACTACTTTATAAGCAATAATTAATAAAAAAAAAACAAATTGTTTGTTTATAACCTAATTCACTTAAAGATTCTTTGAGTATATCGGGTAAGTTACATTTAATTTTTCCATCACTGTACACAATATTTCATTTCATGTCCCAAAAAAGTTAAATTGTATATTTTTTTATTGAACGATTGATTTCATGTTCCTTTGTGGCATTTTTAGCTTCACTATCTGCCATATCATTTCCTTTAATACTATGACTTGGAATCCAAAGAAGTTCAAATTTAAATTTATCTTTCAGTAAATTAATAATCTTTTGTTTAATTTATATAATTAGTGGATGTCCATTATTAATATTTTGTACAGCTCCTTTTTTACTAAAGAACAATTTTAGTTTTTAATTGGTAAGTATTTAAAATTTTTACATGGTCTGTATTTTAACCTTCAAATGCTTTTCTGTTGTTAGAAAGTTCTAAACAAGAGTGTTGATTTCCAGCGAACAAAGCACGAGTTGACGCAATAGGCGGTGCCACCCTCAAGGAGACGCGTGTATAGAAAACTTTCATGGACTGTTTGTCGCGAAACACACGTAGTACGCATTATTATTATCTTTCAGTGCTTGGGCAACCAAAGGTATTAGGCGTAGTAGAGATGTTCTATACGAATTATATGACAGAAGGTCCTTTACACCTGATGTCAAATTTACTAATTATGTAAGAACATACTCTAAAATTTTTAAAAGTGTATGTAGGTATGCCAAAGCTGCTTATATTAGTAGAAATATAAAAAAATCGGATAATAAAATTAAAACAACTTGGAGAATAATTAATACTGAAACTGGCAAAACTAAGTGTAATGACAAGATTGTATTAAACATTAATGACGAACTAGTTTCAGACAATAATTCTGTGGCTAATTACTTCGAAAAGTTTTTCAATAACATACCATTTGAGACGACAAAATGTCTGCCATCCTCACCAGAGGCAGCTGAGTCATTTTTAAAACAATATTTAGATTTATCAATTCCAAATTTCGAATTTGAATGTGTTACTCATTATGATGTTATAAAAGTATTCAGGAGCTTAAACATGAAGAGTACTGAAGATCTTTGGGGTTTGTCTGTTAAAGCGTTGCAGTCAGTGATAGTTAGCATCGCCCCAATCCTTTCTGATATTTTTAATTGCTGCATAAGAGACGGCATATTCCCTGATCTTATGAAGATAAGTAAAGTAGTACCAATTTTAAAACTGGTTGCTCCAACACCCCCCTCCAATTATAGGCCTATTTCTATTTTACCAGCTTTAAGTAAAATATTCGAAAAGTTAATGCTTAATCAAATGCTGGTGTTCTTTAATAAAAATGAGATTCTACATGACAGGCAATTCGGTTTTACAAAGGGTAGGTCCACGCAAGATGCAGGACGTGCATTAGTTAAAGCTGTGTTGGATGCCTGGGAGGGATCGCAGGATGCTTTAGGGGTATTTTGTGATCTTTCCAAGGCGTTCGATTGCGTTGATCATGGAACCCTCATTTTAAAGCTCCACTATTACGGCATCAGGGGAGTGGGGCTTAAACTAATATCTTCATATTTATCGGGTCGGAAACAAAAGTTTTTATCAACAACGTTTCCTCTGCAGGGTCCACAGTTGGGATTGGGGTCCCCAGGGTTCAATTTTGGGACCATTTCTGTTTTTAGTTTATATTAATGATCTACCGTACATTATTAACAAAATGGCTGAAGTTGTATTATTCGCTGACGACACTTCACTAATATTTAAACTAAATAGAAGGGAAGGAAATTTTGTAGAGCCAAATAAAGTATTTAAATTGATTTCTGACTGGTTTTCTGCCAATAATCTTCTATTAAATGCAGCAAAAACTAAATGTGTTCGATTCTCGTTACTGAACAAGATTAATGGAACTGATATTGATTTAGACGGGAATAAACTAGAATTAGTACCCTCTACAGTCTTCCTTGGGGTTTCTATCGATAGGAAATTACAATGGGGACCCCACATTCAAAGAATTTCGAGTAAATTGAGTTCTGCAGTCTTTGCTATTAGGAAGATCAGATATTTAACTGATGTGGCTACGGCAAGGTTAGTATATTTCGCTTACTTCCACAGCATTATGTCTTATTGCATTCTTCTGTGGGGTACTGCAGTAGATCTGCAGACCATTTTTATTTTACAGAAAAGAGCGATTCGTGCAATTTATAACCTTCGGTCTCGCGATTCCCTTAGAGAACTGTTTAAGGAGGTGAATATACTGACTTTGCCAGCTGAATACATTTTTCAAAATATTATGTATGTCCGTAAGAACCTAGGTACTTTTATGAAAAACAGTGACTTGCACTGTTTGAACACTAGAAATAAGAATAAACTAGTTGTTCCAAATTTCCGGCTCTGTAAAACAAATAAATCTTATCTAGCGAATTGTATCAAATTCTATAATAAAATCCCTCTTGAAATAACCAATCTGCCCGGCTACAAATTTAAGTGTCATGTTAAGCGCGAATTAATGTCAAAGGGGTATTATAATGTAAAGGATTACCTCGATGATCAGACGGTTTGGAAAAACAGTCCTGCACACCCTGTCCAACCCTATGTTAACGCCAATATTATAAATTAACTACATAAACGTCTCATGTGTACCTTTCTACAATTTTGACATTATACTGGGTAACAGTTTTAAATTTATGTGACATATTTTATTTTATATTGACTCATTGAATTATCAATGTATAATAGACGACCGACCGATCATTTTGTTGCACCAGCCTTAAAATTTATAATCTTAATTATATTGACCAAGATCTGCGACAAAATATGAAATGAAAATATTATGTTTGTAAATGTAGGCGTATGCACGCTGTACACTGACTGTTTCATAGTTTTTATAATTTTTTAGTATTATTGTTTTTTCGTTAGTTTTTAGTTATTGCTAAATACTTTTATGTGGATTTTCTCCGCAATTTTACGGTGATGTGCGTGTATTAGCTTATATAATTAATCAGACTTTGTATAGAAAAGACTTATTAAAAATATATATATATATATTTAATAACAATATTATAAATGAATAGACAATTGATGACAAAAAATAAAGCCCGGAGTTTCTTTCTGTCTTTCTTCTTCGGGTAGTCATCGCTTGGGTAGTTAGTGAGAAGGCTGGTGGGTTAGCTAGGTTAGGGGCTTTTTTATTGTCACTCACCGGTGAGGATCGCGACGCGTTTCTCCCTTATTGCTTATTTAAAAATACATACATACATAATTTTATTTCTTCTTCCCTGCCAGCCCGAGCTGGCTTCTTTGTTACTAAGTATATTTTTCATTTATTTTATTGTCTTTGTTTATATAAGCTAATCTAATTAAGTAATAATTGAATATTCTCATGTACCTTGACTTATCATAAGTGCAACTATGTTCGCCTACGTGATGAATAAAGCATTTTTATTTTTTTTTTTTTTTTTATATTAATAATTGCGTTTTAGCGAAATTTTGCGTTTTAGTGAAGGTCTTTTAAACCTTTTCTACAGCAAAAATAATATAAGATTGTTGATTGGAAACATCTGCATATAATTTATTGTATCTATAATAACTATACTATATCGTCAAGTATATTGATTAATAAATAAGTAGGGATATAAAGCGTACATTATATAAGATATTGCTTTTTGCAAATGTACCCTAATAACTTGTATTTAGAAAAAAAAATATAGAGTCATATCGGTGTTTGCATCGGTTAGGAAAGTTGTATTGCTTGAGCGGTACGATCACCGCTCTGAAGTCCCGGATTCGATTCCTGGGTCGGGCAAAGTGATATTCGGTTTTACTGTTCAGTATCAAGGAATATAATAATCTGAAATCTGGAATTCGGGCCTGATGGCCAGAATCAAGGCATATGGTGAAAAGTGGCTGAAAAAGTTGCACTTTTGTGTATTCCTTCGGTGGTAAAGGCGGGAAGTATGTGTATTTTGTAGAGTCATATCCTATAATATATTCGTGTACAGCTTCCGTAATACGACTCGGCCAGAATATGACTCTCTTAGAGAAAACCGATGTCATATGACAGTTTTTCATTGTAGTTCACGTTGTTAGTGAGAATTTCGGTTTGAAGTATCTCTAGTAATTAAATGAAACGAAATGAAATAATTTATTTAAACCTGTAAAATGTTATATATTATTAAGATTCCGTCAATATTAACTCTACCACCAGTTCAGAAAGCAGTTCTCACCATGTTTAATGGCTGAAGCGCATTTACAATCTGTTCCTCTTATGGATACATGGATGTTTATAGGCATTGGAAATCGGATAACGTCCGGTGCTCCATTTTCTTATTCATCGATCTATGCTATAAAGAACGTTTTCCACCTCTTTTCTCATAGAAAAAATATTCTGTAACTTAATTAATATACTATTTATTACTATATTTTATAAAAAATGACTTCATAAAATCATTTTGTTATATATCCATATAAATATCAAACCTTTTATTCAGCATCTTCGTCCCCACTTCGTCTCCCATGAGAGAAATCACGTTTCATTTGCCATGACTCCCTCAAACGTGATAATAAATATCTATTGTGTTAGAACTGTATAATACAACGTGTAAAATATTTTACATTGTTTTGAACAATGGTGTTTGAATTATCCCGATTATATTGAGGCAAAGGACTCGCAAGTCGCGCCCTGTTACGTAGGACCTAATGTAGACAATAAAATGTGTGGCCACACCGCTGCCTACCCCTGAAAAGTGAAGACTTGTGAGGCATATATGTATCTAAAATATTTTATTAGTACGGAAACCTCTAAAGTCCAATTTAACTAACCAGCGAGTTTGATTTTAACCGTTTTCTTCCAGCATATAAAGATCCCAATTTTATGATTTTTACTTATGTGAAGTCATGATTGGGTTTAAGTAATATCTCATTAATTTTTTTTGGTATAGTGTCATCGTGGATACTGTATACTGTAGTCTGTGCCCTAAATTTGATGTTCAAGTCGAGTAACCTTACTTATAGTTTTTTTTTGTTATTAGAGTTGCTCGGAATTTGTCCCTTGAGGGGTTAACGTCGGACAATATATGACGAAATAAAACAAATACATAATTATTCCAGGCAGAGGTGTAACGAAGGCACCCACATTTTTCCAAGTGTGTTCCACTCAATGATGTTATCAAGGGCGTGCCTATCATCATATACTCGTATATCACATCTGACACAAAATTGAAACTCCGGGTTGATACCTGTGTGAAGTTAGCAAGTGAGTTTAAAATATATATTTTTTTATATTGCCAAAGGATTGTACTAGGTTAGTACCGGATTGTACCGTTTTTTATTTTGTTTGTACCTTATAGGGCTAAGAGATATGGTGTACTGAAAGTTTTGTCAATCAACGCCTTGAGTATAGTAACATAAACTCGCGGCATTTGCAAACCAAGCATCATTTTAATGATTTTATAACTAAATATAATGAAGGAATACGTCTCTCAGTGGTAAAATACCTCTCTAACATGGTACAATCCGAAATGAGGAATACACACGACGGAAATGCACGAAATTCGTAGAAAATTATTATTTATAAATAAAGTACGGCCATTTTCAAATAAATAATCATTGTGATGATTTTATAGCTGAAAATGATTGACGAATACCTCTTTCAGAGGTACAATCCCTCTCTAACAGAGTACAATCCGAAATGAGGGAATACACACGACGGAAATGCACGAAATTCGTAGAAAATTATTATTTATAAATAAAGTACGGCCATTTTCAAATAAATAATCATTGAGATGATTTTATAGCTGAAAATGATTGACGAATACCTCTTTCAGAGGTACAATCCCTCTCTAACAGAGTACAATCCGAAATGAGGGAGTACAAACGACGGAAATGCACGAAGTTCGTAGAAATTTATTATTTTTTTCCAAGTACGGCCATTTTAGAAAAATCACCATTCTGATGATTTTATAGCTGAATATGATGAACGAATACGTCCTTCAGAGGTACAATCCCTCTCTAACAGAGTACAATCCGAAATGAAGGAGTACAAACGACGGAAATGCACGAATTTCGTAGAAAATTATTATTTTTTTCCAAGTACGGCCATTTTTAAAAAAATCACCATTGTAATGATTTTATAGATTAATGTGATGAACGAATACGTCCTTCAAAGGTACAATCCCTCTCTAATAGAGTGCAATCGGAAATGAGGGAGTACAAACGATGGAAATGCACGAAATTGGTAGAAAATTATTATTTATAAATAAAGTATGGCCATTTTCAAATTAATAATCATTGTGATGATTTTATAGCTGAATATGATGGACGAATACGTTACGGCCATTTTCAAATAAATAATCATTGTGATGATTTTATAGCTGAAAATGATTGACGAATACCTCTTTCAGAGGTACAATCCCTCTCTAACAGAGTACAATCCGAAACGAGGGAGTACAAACGACGGAAATGCACGAAATTCGTAGAAAATTATTATTTATAAATAAAGCACGGCCATTTTCAAATAAATAATCATTGTGATGATTTTATAGCTGAAAATGATTGACGAATACGTCTGTCAGAGGTACAATCCCTCTCTAACAGAGTACAATCCGAAATGAGGGAGTACAAACGATGGAAATGCACGAAATTGGTAGAAAATTATTATTTATAAATAAAGCTCGGCCATTTTCAAAAAAATAATCATTGTGATGATTTTATAGCTGAAAATGATTGACGAATACGTCTGTCAGAGGTACAATCCCTCTCTAACAGAGTACAATCCGAAATGAGGGAGTACAAACGATGGAAATGCACGAAATTGGTAGAAAATTATTATTTTTTTCCAAGTACGGCCATTTTTAGAAAAATCACCATTCTGATGATTTTATAGCTGAATATGATGGACGAATACGTCACTCAGAGGTACAATCCCTCTCTTACAGAGTACAATCCGAAATGAGGAGTACAAACGACGGAAATGCACGAAAATTCGTAGAAAATTTTTATTTATAAATAAAAGTACGGCCATTTTTAAAAAAATAATCATTGTGATGATTTTATAGCTGACAATGATTGACGAATACCTCTTTCAGAGGTACAATCCCTCTCTAACATGGTACAATCCGAAATGAGGGAGTACAAACGACGGAAATGCACGAAATTCGTAGAAAATTTTTATTTATAAATAAAGCTCGGCCATTTTCAAAAAAATAATCATTGTGATGATTTTATAGCTGATAATGATTGACGAATACCTCTTTCAGAGGTACAATCCCTCTCTTACAGAGTACAATCCGAAATGAGGGAGTACAAACGACGGAAATGCACGAAATTCGTAGAAAATTTTTATTTATAAATAAAGCTCGGCCATTTTCAAAAAAATAATCATTGTGATGATTTTATAGCTGAAAATGATTGACGAATACGTCACTCAGAGGTACAATCCCTCTCTAACAGAGTACAATCCGAAATGAGGGAGTACAAACGACGGAAATGCACGAAATTCGTAGAAAATTTTTATTTTTTTCCAAGTACGGCCATTTTTAGAAAAATCACAGGGAGTACAAACGACGAAAATGCACGAAATTGGTAGAAAATTATTATTTATAAATAAAGTACGGCCATTTTCAAATAAATAATCATTGTGATGATTTTATAGCTGAAAATGATGGACGAATACGTCACTTAGAGGTACAATCCCTCTCTTACAGGTACAATCCGAAATGAAGGAGTACAAACGACGAAATACGAAATTCGTAGAAAATTTTTATTTATAAAGTAAAGCTCGGCCATTTTCAAAAAAATAATCATTGTGATGATTTTATAGCTGAAAAATGATTGACGAATACGTCTTTCAGTTACAATCCCTCTCTAACAGAGTACAATCGAAATGAGGGAGTACAAACGACGGAAATGCACGAAATTGGTAGAAAATTATTATTTATT